>NC_066628.1:15941158-16003739 GCF_025201925.1 Gopherus flavomarginatus
TATTCCCATTTTCAAACCAGCTCATTCATTTTTTGTGAAGAATGTGGAAAGAGAATTCTCCCTTGAAACTGGAGGACGAGGGGTGGTATCTTTCTTAGCAGGGACAGGAGTGCATTCTGTTAATACTAGGTTGACATGGGAAGAACTATAAGACTACCAGTAGGCACATAGATGATTGTGTGTTTCAAGGCAGAGACAGGGATGGAATAGATCAGTCTTCAATATATTCCTCTCCACTGACTTTCTGACTGACCTTGGACATGTTACTGGGACTACATTTTTCCATCCAATAGGAGTAGGGCACCTAATTTACCTAAGCTTTTTTGAGAATCTCAGCCTGCTGGTTGACCTTAGACTATATCTTTGTAAGTCCAACATTGACAAAAGGTGGATTCTGAATTATAACTTTATTCACTGAGGCAAGATCCTCAGCTGACATATCTCAGTGTAGCCTGGTTTCTTTCAGTGGAGTTATGTTGCTTTCCACCAGCTGTGGTGCTGCATCTAAGGGTGAATTTCACTGGGGCGAATAGTGCCAGCACCACTTCTCATTACTTTTAGGATTTAAGTGGAAACTTGATGATAGATCGGTCTTTCCAATTCAATGGTGAGTGAAATTTGAGGAATAAAAAAATCACTTTAGAATATGGACACTATGGGCCAGATTCCCAGTTCATGTAAATCCACTAGTTCCATTGATTTAAAGGTGCTATGTCAATTTACACCCAGAGTTAGATTTACAAAGGGACATAGCTGTTCTAATGCTGAACATTGCAGTAGATAACTTTTAGGTAATTTTTTAATTACTTGGTTTCCAGATCCTGAGCTGGGCAGCAGGATCCCTACACAGTGAAAGGGGAGATATAGGCACCTAAGAATGGGATTTTAAAAAAGCCAACATGATAGAGGTTTCCTTAGCCAATGGGAAAGGCCAAGCAGAGGGTTGTATTCTAAATCCCGCAGCTGTCACAGGAGTTCAGTTCCTATCTTCTCAGTGGGAGCACACCTCCTTTGCCTTGGGATTCTCAGCTGGGAAGTCTCTAACCCCACCTAAGGTGGAAAGAAACCGTGGTGAGAGAGAGGACAGAAGAAGGAGAATTAGGTGGAGAAAACCCCTCACCTTTTATCCTAGCAGTTAAGGATGTAGCAGACCCTCTTCAAGTGCCTGGTAAGGAGAAAGGTTTTTAAAAAGGGATCTGCTTCCTCCCATGTGGGTGTCCTAACCACTGCAATATGGGATACCTGATCTATGTCTCAATCTCTCCTAATAGAGCATTAATTCCTTTGTGCATCTTGGCCCAGCTAGGGATCACACTCATTATTAATTATTGTTGGAGACAGAGATATTAATAGGGAGGAATCCTATAAAATACTACAGATATTAAATAGGGTTTTCAACAAAATACTCTGGAAGAACTACAGAATGCAATAGACAAAGATGTTCTTTTCATAGAACTGGCCAGATCCTCAAGTGGTATAAATTGGCCATAGCTCCATCGAAGACAGTGGGTCAGATTGAAAGAGATATTGGCCCAAAGAGAGAAAGAGAGCACATGAATGGCTCTAGATCCTGGTGCTTCTATCACTCACCCTAGATGGAGACCCAGGATCTCGTTCCCTTGGCTCCAGTGTCTCTTCTACCCAATGGGGATATGGCCTGCTGAGTTTAATGGAGCCACACTGATTTAGACCAGATGAGGCTTTGGCCCAAAGTGTCAGATGCCAGTGCCAGATGCCAAACACAAGTTATCCACAGTTCTATGCTCTTTGTTTTGTTTGTTTGTTTGTTTTTAAATAAGATCGACACTACTTGAAAAATTTGAATTTCCCCAACATTTTCCCTATAGCTGTTTTCACATCCTTGTTTTTCAGGCTGTAGATGATGGGGTTTAACATGGGAGTCAAGATGCTGTACTGGATGGAGAACATTTCATTCAGAACCAC
This sequence comes from Gopherus flavomarginatus, assembly GCF_025201925.1. Taxonomy (NCBI): domain Eukaryota; kingdom Metazoa; phylum Chordata; order Testudines; family Testudinidae; genus Gopherus; species Gopherus flavomarginatus. The sequence continues at coordinate 15,943,103 of NC_066628.1, forward strand.
AGAGGAGATTGAGCTGGGTTTTGTGTATTGGAAAAAAGCTGTCAAGTACAACAAACCAACCACAATAAGGTGGGAGCTGCAGGTGGAGAAGGCTTTACGCCTGCCCTCCGCAGAGCGTATCCTCAGGATGGTGGAGATGATATGAATGTAGGAGATCAGGGTGAAGAGAAAGGAGCTTGATCCAAGTATGACAACAGAAGTAAAAAGCATCACTTGATTGGTGAGGGTCTCAGTGCAGGACAGACGTAATAGACTAGGGAGCTCACAGCTGAAATGGTTGATTTGATTGGCCCACAGAAATGCAGCTTGAGGGCAAAAACAGTGTTAAGCAGGGCATCTATGAAGCCTATCACCCATGCACCACTCACCAGCTGAAAACAGATCCCTTTGCTCATTGTATCCATGTAACGTAATGGGTCACAGATGGCAGCGTAGCGGTCATAAGCCATTGCTGAGAGAATATAACTTCTGTAACAGCTGGCAGGAAAATGAAGAACATCTGTGTAATGCAGCTATTGACAGAAATGGTTTTGTGCTCTGCTAAGAAATGCACCAACATCTTAGGGACAATGGCTGAGGAATAGCAGATATCAACAAAGGATAAATGAGACAGGAAGAAGTACATTGGGGTGTGAAGGTGAGGATCAGCCCTTATCACTAGCATGATCACCATATTTGCCAAAAGCATGATTAGGTAGACAACTAAAAACACCAGGAAGAGGAAAATCTGCATCTGTGGGTCATTGGAAAGTCCCAGGATAATAAATTCAGTCACTTCGGTTTGATTTTCCATGGATCCTTACTCAGAAAAACAGACCAGTCAGACTGGAAAAATAAAATGAACACACAAGTAAATTGAAATGTCCTGTGGAGATCATCTGATCAGTAGGATGAATGTAAAGAGGTCTACTACATCCTATAAAATGTGTGTTTAAAATAGACAAAAATGGGCTAGATGCAGAAAAGGACTTTGGTGCCAAAAAACCACTTTAGTTCCCTAAATCCCAGGATCAGGCCCTACTGGTACTCACAGAAACTCCGCTCAATTCTAAAATATTGTACAAAAACTACAGAATATAGTATCTGTAGTATCTTATTGGATTGATCCCTATTAAAATCTCTAGAATTCCAGAAGAAGAGGAAGAAATCTGTGAGATCTAGAAATTCTGGTTTTCTACTCAACAGTGTATATAGCCTGTCAACCCAAACCAGTATGGAGAATATGGCATTCATAAAAATTATCAATTACCTCTAAAGTGGGCCTCAGAAGACCATATCTGGATGACAGCCTCCTCCCCAGCAGAGTGTTTTGTGTGGAGGTGGGCAACCTCATGAATCATGCAACTGTCCAAACAACCAGAGATCATTTGTGACAACAGAGTGAAAAGGATTGTCTTATAAACCAAGAAGTGATCTGCGGTTGTTTTTTGACAAAACCAGAAGAGAGAGCCTGGAGCAAACAAATGCTCCAACACTGGAAGGAGAGAAACGACAACACTGAGAAAGAAATGACCGAACATAGACTCACTGCACAATTGAGAGCTTTATTCCAAAGAGGAGAATTTACACAAATGAAGATTGAAAGTCTGAAAACGGAGATTAGTCATGTAGAACTATGTACAAACATTTTGGTGGGAGCAGTGACATAGGATAAACAGAAGCCAGACATGGAAGTAAATGTGAGGACAAATATGAGTGAAAAAGCACCTGAAGAAAGTATAGAAAATATGAAGGATTTGTTGATCAAGATCATGCAGAGCCTAAGAGACATTGAGCATCAGCCCTACCAACTGTGAAATTTGTAGGCCATCACACACTGGATGATACAATGAAAGCACTTAATGAAATGGTCAAGGAAACTGGAGAAAAAACAACAAGGATTAGCCAGTACAATTATATAATTTATGCTACAGTTACAGTAGCAGCTCTTTGGTTTAGCATCAAGCATCTGAACATATGAACCATTGGAAAACTTCCTATCTTCAAGAACCTCCATGAAATGAATGTTAAAACAGAAGAGTATGGTTTTGCATTGAGATACCAGCCTACTGGATGAATATGAGAAAAATAATTTGAAGAGAAAAAAGCAGCAAACAGCCTTGGAGATGAAATATCAGCTGAATAAAGGATGTGAGAGCTATGAAGTAACAACGTAAAAAGAAGCTGATCGCTTAGTGTCATGGACTTGAAAGATTTCAGCACAAAGTTATTAGTATCAAGAGAACAGCCACTTCACCAGAGACAGTAGGAGATTCTTTCATCTGATTGATATTGAAAAAAAGAATAGGCAAAAATAGAGAGCCAATAAATGATGTTGGAGAGTTACACTGTTTCTGGAAGGAAATCTGGTCTCAGACTGTATAACATGAGCAGAGAGTGAACCGGATTAGAAATGAAAGAAAACGTTTACAAAACACACCACAGAGGAATACACAGAAAGACCAATGAAAGAAATGACGTACTAAGATAAATGACAAAATGGAAATCAGCTGGACCAGAGGATGCATGGATTCTAGCTGAAACACCTTACAATACTCATAATTGTTTATTTGAACATCTTAGTAAATGTTTGAAGAATGGATTTCCAAGGTTGGTGACAGGGACAACTCTTCTCATTCAGTGGAAAGAAAAGAATGAAAGAAGCAGGTTGCAGTGATCCTATGAATTATAGAGCAGCAAAGAATCCTGTGGCACTTATAGACTAACAGAGGTTTTGCATGCATCTGAGGAGTGGTATTCACCCACGAAAGCTCATGAAAATCTAGTCTATAAGGTGCCACATTCTTGCTGCTTTTACAGATGACTAACAGCTACTCTGATACTATGATATAGACTGACCTGTGTTTACCAACTATATGGAAACTTCTAACAATCATTCTGGCAAAGAAGATCTGGATAGGGCTAGCTCACAAATGGAATTCTGACCAAAAAGGCAGCACAGTAAACCTGAAAGGAACAAAATTCCACCTCTGGCTAAACAGGAGGATCACAGAAGATGCAAAACAAGGAAGAAAAAAGTTAGCGATGATGTGTGGGCAGACTACCAGAGAGCATCCAACAGTGTCTCACAATCAAGGATCACTGATACACTGAAAATGTCCAAGGTTCATCCACAGATCATTTCCTTTCTTCAGCAATCTGTATTTAACTGGAGCACTCGACTCTACCAGGAAGAGACTCATTGATGAGGTTCAAATTAAAAGAGAAATCTTTCAAGGGGATTCCTTAACACCAGTGCTGTTTGTGGTAACCATGCTGCCACTGACGTGGATGCTTGTTGAGATAACCACAATTTACCATATCAGCAAAGAGCAACAACCAGTTAACAATTTGTTAGTCATCAGCAATCTGAAACTACATGAACAGTCACAAAAAGGAGCTACAGAGATCGATGATATGTGGAAAAGTTTGGTGAAGATATAAAGCTACACGTTGGCTTGGCTAACTGTGTGTCAGCATCTCTAAAGATGGCCAGACTGGTACAATCTGATAACATACAAATTAATGAAGGAACTATCCATCATATCTCAGTATGACCCATACAAATATCTTGGAATCAGGGAACTGTCAGAGCTACAAAATAAGAAATTGAAAGAAAAAGTGAGGAAAGAATATTACAGATGTACAAGAACTACTCTATGGACAAAACTCAAGTCTAAGAATTTGATCTGAGCCATTAATATGTGGGGGATGCCGGTAGTACAGAATATTGCTGGAGTGATCAAGTGGAATGAAGAGGAGAAGGAAAAGAATTGACATCCAAAGAAGACAGACAGCTGCTGGTGATGCATAGAGTATTAGATAGCAATCAAGTCATAGACAGGATGTACATCCCATGATGTGATGAAGGAAAACCTCTGCTATCTGTGGAGGAAGCAATTGATAATGAAGACTATAATATCAAAATATATGAGGAGTCAACCAATATAAGAGTGTCTGTTCACGATAACAAGCAATGACTGAGCTGCATGCAAGCTAAGAAAGAATGAAAGAAAAGAGAAAGCAAACTGCCAAAAAAGATTTGATAGATTTACATAGAGATCAATACACGGACAGCGGTGGAGAGAGATCAAACTATTGGTGATAGAAGATTGACAAACTCATGACTTGTAGAAAGATCCCTCAAAAAAAGAGACAGAGCCTCATTATGAGTGGACAAGAAAATTCCTTAAAGGGCTTAATTATTTAAGAAGTAAAATTGACCGACAACTGTTCCCGAGCTGCAGACTGTGTTCTAAAAGGAAGAGATGATGGAGCATGTGTTGAGCAACCGCTAGAGCCTATCTGGGAGAGAATATATGAACAGACACAGTGAGGTTGCCAAGTGTCCATGTGTGCCACAATCTATGTGCTCTAGAGAATGAAGAGGTTAAGATTTATGGGCTCTGGCAATTATCACAGACCGAATGGTGCGGTCAGACATAGTTGTAGAAAAGACAACAAACAAGCCCATGTTAATTGATGTTGCCATGCCAGCAGACAGAAACATAACAAAAAAAACAACAAAACAAAAAACAAGGAGAGAGAATGAGGATGTATGAAGAAAGTTGCCTTGAAGGGAAGCAATTATGGAAAACTAAAACAAAGACAATCCCAGCAGTAATTGAAGCACATGGTACAATCCCTAGGGATAAAAAATTTTAGGACTGCAAGACATCATGGTCAGTGACTTCCAGCAGACAGCTCTCTTAGGCACTGTGAGAATGTGCAGGAAAGTCAAATGACAATGACAATGAATGAACTTGAGTCCTAAAATGCAAAGGAATTCTGTAAAGGTTTTAATAGAACTCCTGACCACACAAACCTACAGAGTTCCATCAGCCAGGATTTATTGGTGATCATGGGGACACATTTTAGACAGCAGCTTTTCTTCTTTTTAACTTAAAGATTTAATATGTTGTGAAAGCTATTTCTTTTCTAAGAAATCCATTTGTGTAATACTGAGGGACATTGATAATGGTCATAATAAATGAATGTTCCTGAAAAACACTCAAGGCACGCTGACATGATTTGAAAATGAGGGGTCTGACTGAAAATTAACAGGACTTTCATGCCTAAAAATCACTTTAAAGTTCCTTTGAAAATCTGATCTAGTGAGATTTTAGACTCAGTGTCCTGAACATCTGAATATCAAGCTGCTCATACATAAGGAATCTCTCCTGCCCTCTTGGAAGTGAGTGGCTATTATCACATTGATTTTTAGTGGCAATGGGAACAAAGCCAGCATTCTGTCCAATGTCAAATCTATGTTTAATCCTGTATGTCTCCCGAGAGAGAAATTAAATCCTTTCCCCCGCAGCTAATCAGACAAATGCCCAAGCGAAGAGATCTTGTACTAGAATCTGAATGTCAATGTAGGCAAATTCTGTGCAAAGTGAATTCCAAAGCTAAACTCCTTCTCCAGAGAATGTCCATCACACACACACACACACCCTCATTTATCTCAGTGCTGTTCTGCATGAGAGAGAGAGAGCTGGTGATTCAAATAGTAGCTGGGTTGCCAGCCATGGCCCCTGTGCTGTAACTGACTCTATGTGAGCAGACTGCTGCATCCAGGCAGAAGTCAGTGGGACTCCACAGAAAGACCCACCTCTAGATAAGTGGGGCAGAATCTGGTCCTTTTAAATTGAAAGAATAAAGAGATTAAAAGGATTAAAATTATGAGTCAACTCACCTGCCTATTAAACATGGATCATAAATATGGTGAGATCATTCTGATCTGTGGTTTTCTCTTTCTGTTTTCTTAGTCTACCTACCTACTTATTGATTTGGCTATCTAGTCTGTCTATCTGTGTCTGGAAAAGAGCATCTCAAGACATCCATTAGTTCTATGGATGCGGCCTTGGGCCTTTCACTCGGAGGAGTGAAAGCACTGAAGGTGTGTAGGGTTATCTGTGGGAGTGGAGCAAACAGCCTTTCCTGAGCTGACTCCAAGACTAAAAGCTAATTTCCTGAGAACTATTTAAATGCTGTTTTGTTCCCCCTGGGAAAGTTCCCTGAAGTTCAATCTCTGTAACAAGCTCCCAGTAACACTGGGTTGGGTCAGTACTTAAGCAATGCTCTGTAGTGCCTAAAAATGAGAGTAATTAGGCTTGGATTATCAAAGGATTTAGGTACCCAATCTCAGCAACAGTCAATAAAAAAGACAGGTATTTAGACTCCTATTTTCAAAACAGTCTAAGGAGCTAGACATCCTAATAGCAAATAATCTCCCCTACACTCCTTTGAAGCTCCAACCATAATATATAATTACCACAAGACGATAACATAGACAGATAGCCTGAAACTTACCTAATAAATGGACACAGGCTAGGGAATGGGGAAAAGGAGTAAATAGACTATATGATGACAGTAAACAGTTGTTGAAACAGAGGAGATAAATTGTACATTTTTTAGATGAATCATTTATTCATCAAAAAGGAAGTTTTGGTCAACCCAAATTATTCATGGTTTTACCAGAAATTTTACTGAATTGTTTCAACCAGAAAAAATAAATATTGGGCTAAATTCACAAAATAGCAGGAGGAAGCGGAGTCTTTCTGCTGCTGCTTTTCTTGAAACTTCAGTCCATTGGTTAGGTTACTCTCTTGGCATGTGGGGGACCATGGTTCTCTTCCCATGGCTACCTGTTTGGGGGGCAGAGATCTCCCATCTCTGAGGAAAGTGCCTTAATTTCTGGGCTATAAGGTATTCTGGAGTATCGAAGCTGTTCCATACTGTATAAATAATTTAATAAAATACTCAATGGATCACAGAGTTGAACCTACCAAAGGAGTCCCCTAACACTGAGCTTCAGTGTAATTTTCCTCAAGCTTTTACCCCAATGACAGCTTCAATAGGAAAGCTTGAGAAAACTCCACTCCAGTGTACCTATATACTGGTGGTTAGAGCCTTCAGCTGGGAGGCAGAAGTTTCGTTCCCTGCTCTACAGGTGGTAGAATGAGGAAGTGAACCCACATCTTCCAGAACACCAGTAATTAACACTGGGCAATGGTTGGAAGGAGCACCACCTCCTCTTTCAGACATTTTGGTCAACCAAGACCCATTGATTGTGCGCTACATAATTCAAGTGCTTCTGGCAATGCCACTCGCAGTTTCCATTTCATGTGATTTGTGCTCTACATAATTCAGGTGCTTCTGGCAATGCCACTCGCAGTTTCCATTTCATGAGGGAAAATGCTGTAATTTGTTATATTGGGGAAACACTCAAGGTGCTCTCAGACAACTTGACTTTGTTTTCCTTGTTTTATTTGTTTGCCTTAAGGTCCTCCTGAGAAGAATGTGATTGTGATTTGTGTGTGTAAAGCAATGGAGGCTGGGATTTTTCAAAGAGCCGATGGGATTTAGGCACACAACTTACATTGAAACGCAATTTTCACTCCGTCAGTGGGAGTTTTACAGGGAATAAGGCCTGAGTAAAAAGTGAGATCAAACCTAAGGATTTCGGTATTAAAAAGTACATTGGATAGGAATCTTGTTCATAAAGATTCATATTTTGAAAACCAAGAACTGGGGAGACTGAAGTATTTGAAGAAGTCTTTCTCTCTCCCAAAGTGGAGATGAAAAAATGTTGGAAGACAACTGGCCTATAAGTTAGAAGACTCAGGGGGAGGAAGGCATGATTCTATTTGAGAAAACTTTACAGGGAGCAATGCAAAGAAATTAAGGAGAATATTTAAAGTCTGAGTCTAAGGGAGACTAGTTGGATGTGGTCTTATATTTTAAATGGAACTTAAGAGAGTTAGGTACTCAAATCCCACTGACTGTCAACTAACTCCCTTAGGCTTCTTGAAAAATCCCAGCCAGTGTATATGTATTTAGACTAGTAGATATCAACAAGGTGAGTGGGAAGGTAGGTCGGCCTACCAGGAGGGTATAAAATGGAGTAAGTTAAAGTAGGCTGCTACCTATTTTAATGTTCACCTTTATGGAACCCCTTCAGTGTTCCAGAACCCCACAGGGTCCCACATTTCTTTAAGTCCTTGTGGCCCTTCACCCCATGAGTTCTGCACAGCACGTCCAGTTGAGAGAGACTCCTGGTCACACAGACTGTTACACTTTTCAGGGACCCATGCGCCTCAGCAAACATTCACAGTGACACCAGGAAGCCTTTTCAACTGGAACACAGCACCGGGGAATCCTTGTGTTGGCATAGAGAAGCACAGCTAGCAGTCCATCCTGGCTAAGCCAGCGCTCCACCCAGCCAAGATGCCATGGAATCCATTCCTCTCTCTCTCTCTTTCTCTGTCAGTGCTAGGTGAGGGCTGCTGAGCTGCCCTTAACCCAGCCACCTGACACTTCTTGGCCCATCCTCCTCCTCCTGCAGACCCATGCTGATTTCACATGTCCGCCTGCCCAGAGTTGTTCATGGGCAGGTGTAAATTGTTCAGTCCTTGGGCTCTCATTGTCTTTCTGATCCTCCACTGAAATAGGTCAGTTCCAGATGTTCCTTAATGACCTCCCCCTCCAAGACAGTGACTAGAGTTAAGCCCCAAGAGCCTTTTAACCCTTTTACATCCACTTGGTAGCAATGCCTAAGCAAGTAAGTCACTGCCATGCATGTCATTTATCAAACTATTACAGAAAACCTCCACATATAAATTTTGACTACACCTCACAGAATACACCCAGATCACTCTACACAACCTACCCAGTCCCAGTGATATTTGAAAGACTATCAATGTCAGGATCTCAAGAAGGGCAGTCAAGGCCAAGGGTCAAAGCAGGGCAAACCTGAGGCTAGGAGGAGCCAAGGAGTTTGTGGTCAGTTCCAGGCCTGGGTGGTATTGAGTGTTAAAATCCAAGTCAGGATTCAGGGTCCGAGTCAGGAGATAAAGTCCAAGCTCAAGACAGAAGTTCAAGAGCATAGAACAAGAACAGTCATAACAGCTACAGAGATCCACATTGTTGTTTGGACGCTTCCTGGAGTGCCCCTTGGGTTTACGTAGGGCAGGGAGCCAATGAGGAATCATTGGGCTGCCGTCTGTCAAACCTTGGAGATGGAACTTCCTATGATCTGTGTAGACAGAGGGTCATGGGAAGTGGAGTGCAAGCTGGTTATAGTTGCTGTTGGGAGGCATCCTGGAGCTATTAACTGCCTGGTAGCTCTGCAGATCTGGGTTCTGAACATCTGGGGGTTTACATTCAAATAAAGAGAACTAGTAGACTTGTTCTAGTTTAGGGTTTTAAAGTCAATTGGAGAATTAATAGGATTTAAGCACTTTGCTCCCTTCCAAACCTTTAAAATCCCAAAATTGAGCTCTCTAACAACCAGGGTAAATCTTCATTGCCAGGGCCAGATATAGGTTTTTTGCCACACCATGCAAAAAAAATTTTGGCTGCCCCTCACCCCAGCCTTGGGCTCCCCTCTGCACTCCCCTGCTGCTCCAGCCCTAGACTCCCCCCACACACCCGCAATCCCCTGCCACTCCAGCCCTGGGCTCTCCCACACAACCTGCACCCTCCTGCCGTCCCAACCCGGGGTCACTGGTAACTCCCTCCCAGGGTGGGTCATTCAGCAGGAATTTTGGATGTGCACAGAACACACATAGGACTGGTTCCCATATGGTTACAGGACTGCAGTAAAGGGGAACAATTTTCAGCTTGTGTGATTGGAGGATATCTGTTGAAAATAGCAATTCCAGTCCTAAAAACCACTGGGAAGCATTTCTTGCTTCTTCATTTCTTATCCTACTTGTTCTACAGCAAATTACAGTGGATCAGTATATTTGATTTGGGAGAAATGAAGTAACACCTGCCCAAATTGAGCTTGAGCACTCCTGAATTTTCAGGGTGTTCAAATCTGGAAGGTAGGTGCTAGATTCCCTTTCTGAATATTAGCTAACTCTGGAAAAGAAAAGTCAATTTCTGCTTCCATGGCTCAAAAGTGGAAATACTTCTGCGTGCCTGGTACTGTATCTAAAGCTGCCGAAGTCCCTTAGCAGAGCCTCCCCTCCCTTACTTTTCATTTTAAATTCTACTGCAGGGTTTGGCAACCTTTCAGAAGTGCTGTGCTGAGTCTTCATTTATTCACTCTAATTTAAGGTTTTGCATGCCATTATAACATTTTTAGAAGGTCTCTTTCTATAAATCTATAATATATAACTAAACTATTGTTGTATGTAAAGTAAATAAGGATTTTAAAATGTTTAAGAAGCTTCATTTCAAATTAAATTAAAAAGCAGAGCGCCTCAGACTGGTGGCCAGGACCTGGGCAGTGTGAGTGCCACTGAAAATCAGCTCGTGTGCCGCCTTCAGCACGTGTGCCATAGGTTGCCTACCCAGGTTCAAGTGGGATCCACATACCTCCCTTGCTAGGCTTCAGATAGAGAGGTGCACTGTCCATTTAGACCACCCACTTCCTTCTTTGTGGGCTGCAAGCTGAGGTCACACCAGTATCCCTAATGCAGTCTGGGGAAGTCTTCTGAAGGGGATATCTGGGACAAAGCCTTTTACTCCTTGGGCACACTTCTTCCCCATTCACAGTGCCATCCCTTTCGACTCGCAGCATGGCTCAGCTACTTCACTCCCTACCCCTCCCTTTCCTGTTGATAGCAGCCAAGGGATTACTGGGAAATATAGTTCTTTCCCTGCTCCAGGGCTGGCTCAATAGGCAGGGAGCAAGGCAATGAACTACAGCTCCCAGGGTCCCATGCATTCTCAGCTCCCATGCTGAGTCCCCAGGTGTTCCGTGGTCCACTTCTCCAGGGTTGTGAGAGAGGAGGAAGTGAGTTAAAAAAAAAAAGGATGGCCAAAATGCCGCCCCCTGGAAATATGCCGCCCCAAGCACCTGCTTGTTTTGCTGGTGCCTAGAGCCAGCCCTGTTCATTGCTCATGTAGGCTGAGCTGAATGTGTTATCCAGTATTTTCAGTGAAAATGACACTGGTTTTCTGAAAACAAAAAAACAAACAAAACCCCCACATATATACAATAAGAGTCCTCACAGCTCCCCTTTAAATCATAATTGGACATCTCTTTCTAAAAAGATAAACTCTAGCTGAACCACAGTGTATGGGATTGAAGTAGGAATGACCGGGTGGCTCTCTCTGGTTTCAAGTATCAAGAGGGATAGCCGTGTTAGTCTGGATCTGTAAAATCAGGCAAAGAGTCTTGTGGCACCTTGTAGACTAACAGACATATTGGGAGCATGGGCTTTTCGTGGGTACGGACGAAGTGTGTATTCACCCATGAAAGCTCATGCTTCAATCTGTCTGTTAGTCTATAAGGTGCCAGAGGACTCTTTGCTGCTCTCCTCTGTTCGGATTACACAAGAGATAGAGCTGAGATGATTGTAATGGTCCCTTCTCGCCTTAAAATCCATGAATTAAAACATTGATATTGTCATAGCTCCTAGAAGCCAACAACAACAGATTCCCATTGTGCTAGATGCTGTACAAAGAAACAATAAAATGGCAATCCCTAGTTCTGATTTACTAGAGTTTTACATTGCATTGACATTACAAAGGGCAATGCACAGGGGGGAAGGCCAGGCATAATCAAGACCGATGCCTGTAAGAGTGGTGTGCTCTTCCCTCATTCATCTTAATGAGGTGTAAACTCTGAGACCTCATGATTTCAAATTACATACCAGCAATGTCATTTTTGCAGAAACATCAAAACTCTGTGGTTTATCTCATCTCCTTGGGGTGTTGAATCTAAAACACAATGATCACAATGTTAATGTCATTGCTGGTCATTTTTGCATATGTGTTTGTGTCTGTTGAATGTAATATCAAATATTGGGGTGTAGGAAAGTAAGGCTACTGGTTTTGGCAAATAGGAAACTAAGGCCCTTGTTCTATAAATTGCTTTGTTTATGTGTACACCTGCATTCATATGGAACCTAGCTGAGGTCAGTGGCGAGGCCATGTGGGCACATGGTTGAGGCTATGCTGGCAATATTTGGATGAAGTATTCCCCATGTCTAATCACTACCGGCACATGCCCACAAGGGGCAGGACATACAAAATCTGCATCTCCCCTCTGCTGCTACAATACATAATTTGCCTCCTGGGTGCCAATCCAGGTGTAAGCACAGCAATAGCTCTCTGCCCTGTTCTGAATAGTTTACCAAGGGTTGTAGTGGATTCTTCATCACTGACAATTTTTTAAATCAAAGCCTGGATTTTGTTTTTTTCCTAAGATCTGCATTAGGAATTATATTGGGGATTATTCTATGGCCTGTGTTATACAGGAGATTGGAACTAGGTGATCACAATGGTCCCTTCTGGCCTTGGCAGTCTGAGAAATTAGCCAAGCTCATGCAGGAAACATGTACTTGAGCAGGGAACTGAAAGTAGTTTTCCCAGCTTCCAAGCTAGTGTCCTAGCTACTGGCACATCCTTCATTTGGTACTAAGTAGTATATGTATAGGGAGGGCAGTCCAAATCCCTTTATCAGCTTTGACAAAGGTTGGAATTTGGGCTATTGACTTCAATGAGACTAATTGTGTGTATAAGGTGAGAAAGGATTTAGCAATCAAGATAGGACAGAGCCCCGGTCATGCACTTAGCATGGATTTTTAACTGAAAAGCTCTCTCAATGTCTCTTTGACCTCCGTGTTTCTCAGGCTGAATACGATGGGGTTGATCAGTGGTGTCACCACTGTGTACAGCACGGAGAAGGTCTTGTTTAAGTTTGGCCACTGGTTGGCTATGGGAGCCATGTAGACCACCATAAGTTGTGCCATAGAACACAGACACCACAATGAGGTGGGAGGAGCAGGTGGAGAAGGCTTTCTGCTTCCCAGAGGTGGAAGGGATCTTCAGGATGGTGGAGATTATTTTGTAGTAGGACAGTAGGGTTAGAAGGAAAGGCAAGAAGGACACAAGGGAGGCTATGATGAAAACCGGTATCCTGACCATGTAAGTATCCCCAGAGGAGAGTTTAATGATGGGTGTCAGGTCACAGAAGAAATGTCGATCTCCTTGGAAGCACAGAAAGGTAACCTAGAAACCATGGGCATGGTGACCACCAGTGAAAGGAACCCAATGACCCATGACTTCCACTGCCAACTGAAAGCAAAGCTGGAAGCTCATGGTGGAGGCGTAATGCAGTGGTTTGCATATGGCCAAGTAACGGGTGATGCTGGTAGTGTAGCAGACTTCCAGGACAGACAGGTTGCCCAGGAAGAAGTACATGGGGTTGTGCAGGTTGTGGTTATATGATACCATCACAATGATCAAGATATTCCCAGTGAGTGTTACTGTGTAGATAGCCAGGAACACCATGAATACAAGGATCTTCAGCTCATGAAGGTCACCGAATCCCAGGAGGATGAACTCTGTGATGGTCGTTGGTTTTCCCCCTCTACATCAGGCGTGTCTTCACAGAGAGAAAAAGAAACTCAGAAGAATATTGTTAGCTCTGAGAACAGGGCTTTATTAATAATAATTATTAATTACTATTTATTTTATTAACATATCACATAAAAGTATCAGTACTGGACCAGGACCCAATAGTACCAGATGCTGTGCAAACACAGAACAAAAAGGCTGTTTCTGCCCCAAGGATTTTACAGTCTAATTATCAGACTAGGGACAACAGATGGAGACATACATACGGGGAGAGTACAAGGAAACACTGAGATTGTATTCTTGATTCCAAGGCTGGAAGGGAACATTGTGATCATCTAGTCTGACCTACTGTATAACACAGGCCAGAGAAGTTCTCCAAAATATTCCCAGAGCAGATCTGTTAGAAAAAAACATCCAATCTGGATTTAAAAATGGTCAGTGATGAAAAATCCAACATGACTCTTGGTAAATGGTTCCAATGATTAATTACTCTCATTGTTAAAAATTGAAACCTTATTTCTGGTCTGAATTTGTCTAGCTTCAACTTCCAGCCACTGGACCATGTTAGGTCTGTCTCTGCTAGACTGGAGAACCCATTATCAAATATTTCTTCCCCATGAAAGTACTTATAGACTATCATGAAATCACTCCTTATTCTTTTCTTTGTTAGGCAAATAGGTTGAACTCCTTCAGTCTTTTACTATAACACATGTTCTCAATTCTTCTAATAATTCTCATGGCTCTTCTATGAACCCTCTCCAATTTATCAACTTTCTTCTTGACCTGTGGACACCAGCACTGGATGCTGAATTCCAGCAACGGTCACACCAGTACCAAATACGGAGGTAAAATAACCTCTCTGCGCCTACTGTTTATGCATACCAGGATTGCATTAACCCTTTTGGCCACAGCGTCGCACTGGAAGCTCATGTTCAGTTGATAGGAATTGGTCTCTGCATACCAACAGCCTAACCATTGCCAAGTTTTTTGTAGATATCGTGACAAGGAAGTGTCTTGAGGAGGGAATAGAAGGTGGATAATGAAGTATATTTGTGGGACAGCACTGGAGAAAGCATAAAGTTGCCGGTTTTACTTTTATGAATTATTAGTAAACTTGGTCATATCTTTTTTTCTCTGCAACATTTTTGAGAACTTTCATTGAAAAACTGCAGATTTTTAGCTGAAGCCGATTTTTGTTAGTGAAAACCTGAATATTTTCTGCTGAAAACTGCTAAAAATGTAAACATTTTGACCAAAAATTGATAGTGTTTGATTTTCAAATTAAAAATAATGGGTCAGGATTATTATTATTTTTCTTGGGGGGGTATTGTTTGTTTTGAGGAGCATACACTTTCATCTATAATTTTCATTTTTTCAAAAACCCAGTTTTCCTGCAGAAAAAAATATTTTGATGGAATTTTTTGACTGGTCCTAATTATTGGTGTTCCCCCTTTCCCTCTTTATTCTTCATAAATAAGAGTTTTTCCTCCAGTAGAAAATTAAATTTTGCCCTTTAGTTTCAACATGCAAAAACTGTGTAATTAAAATTGAGGCTTTGCAGACCCATATTAGCTTACATTGATTTGTAAAGACACATTTGATATTTTCCTTTTTTTCACCCATCATGGTGTCAAGTGTACAGAGTAAGGAAACATGGTTATAGTTCACATTGACCAAACCTGAGAAACATTTTTATTTTAAATGAACTCCTCTGGTCCACACAGATTCTTTTCTTTTTTAAGGGAAAAAGGTGGTGGTAGACATTGTAAATGTTAACCAGCATTGATAATATCTGTATATGATTGCACACAATAGCGAGTAATTCTCAGACATGGTCAAAATTGGATGAACAAAAATTTTCCCATCTTAAAATGTAATTTAAATGAAATTGAAAGGAAAACAACAACTGCAAGATTTTTTTTTATTTTCATGAAAAATAGTGTTAGATTTACATTTCAACTTAAAATGTCATTTAAGTCAAAATGTCAATATCAAAATACATTTTTCATTTCATTTTGACATTTCATTTTTTTTCATTTTGACTTATCATTTCAAAATAAAACTTTATGTCAAAAGAAACATTTCATGTTGATCAAAAATATTATTTTTTCAATTTAAAATACAGAAATTTTTGTTTGACAATTTTTAAAATATTTCAATAATTTGCCTCAATTTGGGATGAAAACAAATGTTGAAGTATCAAAATTTCCTACCAGATGCAAATTCCATTTTTTGAGGAGCTCTACTGATTCTGCAAACCCTATGACATATAGGTCAGCTTTGAAGAATTAATTTTTTTTGGCAAATGTTGGTAAATGTCGATGTCACGGTAGACATACAGATTGAGGGGAAATATTTCCATCTATACTAATTGAAATGTATAGGTAGGCAAAGTTAAAAAACGACCAGAAATCCTTCAATAACTACAAAAAACTTCAATAGAATTATGCCAATTTGCACCAGCTGAAGATGTGGAATTCTTGTGAATGGATGCCCCCCATAGTAAGCAGTAAGCATGTTTTTAATTGTAGAAATCTTAGGGGCTAATTTTCAAGTCCGTATCCACTGAAAAGTCTCATCACATTCAATGGGAACTTCTGTTAGTTAAGACTGCAGAGTCAAACTCGTGCAAATCTTACATAGTGTCTTCAATGGAGTTTGGCCAATCTGAAAGTATTAAGGATCTTGTCTTGCATATGTTTAAGAAAACCAGTTCAACACACAAAAAATGGCAAAGCTTTCTGTGCAAAAGAGAGGGACAACACAGCTTAATACAAAAAGGGAAAACTGAAATGCTGCCAGATGCAAGGTTTTGAGACATACACAGCTGATTCATTTCACAATAAAGACAAGATGTTCTTTAGGAGACTAAGTCCTATTTTTAAAAGTAACAGGCTCTTAGGGTTTGAAATCCTTGCCTAAATGGGACGTAAATCAACCAGCATAGCTATTGTGGAATAAACTGTCTGCAACAGCTATTCCAGAATCACTCTCCATGTGAACACTGTATTCCAGAATAAAAATTACTTTATTACAGAATAATTACTCTGCTTACAAAGCAGAGTGATATTTCGAGACTAAAATCACTTTATTCTGAATACAGTGTCCATATGGGGGAGTTATTCCATGATAGCTAAATTAGTCCAGAATAGTTATGCCAGTCAATTTCCCCTATCTAGACAAAATCTAAATCCCATTGACTTTCAATGAAAAAAAAACAAAACTATTTTCTGGAAACAAAACTCTGAAATTGTCTTTATTTCACTCATTTTTCCCCTATTTTCAATATTTGTACTGATTTTTTTAAAGATATTTTTGTTTCAATATAATTTTGCACATTTTTTTCAATTTCCCACAGTAAAATTTCAATTTTGATACAAAGCAATTTTTTGGGCAAAGAGGGAAAAATGTGTTCAAAATATTTTGACCAGCTATACAATGGACTTTAGAGGGAGTTATTTCAGATTTATAGATCTGTTATGTGATATCAGAATCTAGAACTTTGCTTTCGTTACTAAGTACCTTAATAATAAAAACAATATTTCAGTTCACAAATCCCATATTTTCTGTACCTACAAATGCTTAACCCCGTTATACAGAGACATTAAATATTATGGCAATTGGTGTGGTATGAAAAGAACAGAAAATGAGGTGGTTTACTCTTAACTAAGAATGATCATATTGTACCTTCAAAAGTGCTCTGACCAGAATGCATCATTTAACTCTTCTCAGAAATTCAGCAGGCAAAGTTGTCTTATGTGGATCTAACACTACTCACTGTTTTCTCTGTGCATATACAGTTATTTCAACAAATGACCTCATGCTTCTTGCAGTGGTTTTGTACTGTGTAGATGCACACAGTAAAGAACATCAGTGTCATCGATTGCCTTTATCTGCAGGGAGTAGCAGAACTGAAGACTGTGGACAGGTCCTATTTGGTTGATTTCTTCTATTAACTATTATCCATCAGGGAATTTCTAGCAGCAGCCCGATGTCTGCACAGTGTAAACAACATTGAATCGTTGCACCACAGTTCTTTTTCCAACTGGGAATATTTACCTTTCACATGATAGACCAAAGCTCTGGTGGATGAAGATGGAGGATGCTCTACACCTACTGGTCCAGACGTTGCATGACAAAGACAAAAAAAACACCCTATCACTCATGGGTGAATACTTGTCACAAAACAGTCACTCCATATTTGACCTCATAGTCCTTGTCCTCAAAAGAAACCTGAACGACACCCTCAAAGGATGAGTTTGGGAGCTTAAATTCATAACTTTGCTAGAAACTAAAAATCATGGACTTAATAAAGATACTGGATCTATGGCTTATTACAACAATTTGTAACCCATTAATCCCCCTTTTTTTCCCCCTGGATAAAGATCTGGGGAAGAATGCAGTGCTTAGATTAATAGATTCTAATGCCAGAAGGGACCACTGTGCTAATCTAGTCTGACCCCCTGTATAACAGAGGCAACATAACTTCTCCATAATAATTCCTAGAACATATCTAAGAGGCTGCTCACACTATTTATGTCCTGTGGATGAATATAAAGTTTGAGTCAAGCAAGTGTATTTTATCTGGCCAGCCTGATCCAGAACATCCAAAACACACAGCTTGTGATTTTCAAGGCTGTCACAGGGTGTGATTTACAGAAGGGGCCTAAGGGAGCTAGGTGGGATTGAATTTCAGTGGGATTGGGGACCCGATTCCCTTACGCTCCTTTGTGAATCCCAGCCTAAAGGATTTGGATTCCCACTTCAGTTAAGGGAAACTGGTGATCTATGAAAATCTCAACCACAGCAATCTACTCAGGAAAATGTCAACTGAGATTTTGAAAAAGAATGAAGGGAGTTAGGTGTCCAAATCCCACAGAGAGTCCATGGGAGCTGTATGTTTAACTCCTTTACACTTTGCCTGCCTGTGATAAAGAATCAGATCTGGAATTTTAGTCATCACTAGATATATCAGGCCAAATTCTCCCATCACTTTCACTGAGGTAAATGATGAGTGGCTGCATTAAAGTCATTGGAGATAGATTAGTGCAAAAAACTGGTGTGAGTGAATTATCAGGGCAGTTGTTTGTCCTTCTTTTAACCACAGAAGTTAGGGGCTGAGTCCTGCAAACACTCAAATGGGCCTTACTCATGTGAGTAGGTCTGTGGACATCAGTGGTTTCACTGATAACACTGGGATCTCTGAGGTAAGTACTATCATGAGTAACAGCTGGCAGGGTCAGCCCACTGAATAGTTCTTAGTCAGGAAATACTGATCGTGCCAGATATTCGGCTGCTGTAGACTGACATAGCTCTGTTGGTTTCCACCAGCTGGGCATTTCATCCCACTGACCTCAGTGAAGCTACGCTAATTAAAAACAGATGGGGAAATGGCCCATTGAATCCAATGGAGCTATGAAAATACACACCAGTTGGAGATCTGGTTCCACTGACTTCAGTGGAGGTACGGCCAAGTTGCACCAGCTGGGAAACTGGCCCGTTGATGTAAGGGTAAATATTTCTGATTTAGACTAGAGAAACCAGGAGGGAGGGAGATCAGGCCCACAGACACCGATATCTATATTTTTTGAAATAATAATGCCTAGCACTGTTCAAGTGGGATTCTCAAATAGATTAAGTGTCAATATCCCCAGATGGGGAAGGTGAGGCACAGACGTCTATGATGATTATCTCGTTCCCATGCTGCTGGGGGAAGAGTTGGCCAACCATGTTAAGCTAGCCAAGAGTGTAGGAAAATGGTCACTTGCAACCAGGGTAAGCAAGCCTTCACACCTATCCCTGTTCCTGAGCCTTCTATCAGGGCCCCATCTGTGTTATCAGAGACCCAGACTGAGGTGGTGGAACTGAACCCCATTCCAATGCCTGCGACAGCAGTAGTAGATCCAGTCCCAGAGACCCAACCAGAACCAGTCCCAGAACTGGAACTGATGGAGCAACCAGCACCAGAACCATTGCCAGCACTGAATCCAGCACTTGCAACGCCATCTGCAACTCCAACGCCAGAGTGCACCACCAAGATTGCACTGGCAGGAGCAGCTAAACCTGAACAAGAGGCTCAGCCGGAGCCTGAAGTACAACCTAGTGCACCAGCGGGAAGCGGTTCACAGTCAACAGAAACAACCCCATCACCTACATCACTTCCAGGGGGACCAAGCCCAAGTCTACAATCCAGTAAGGAACTGACGTATCCAGTGTCAATGGAACAGTTCCAGGCAGAGCAGAAAGCAGATGAGAGCCTCAAGAGAGCTTGAATGGCAGCACGGAGCAACCCCACCATCTCTCAGCTCTTCTAATAGGTCCTGATTTGTTGTAGAAAAAGGGCTTTTATACAAGGAAACTCTGGTGGGCACAGGAGGACCAACATCCTCAAAGACAGTTGGTAGTTCCCGCTAGGTATTGGGTAAACCTCTTGAGCTTAGACCACGATCATCCTAGTGGACATGCTGGAGTGAACAGAACCAAAGACCGTTTGGGGAAGTCATTTCATTGGGGGTGAATGGGCAAAGATGTTTCTACCTATGTCCAGTCTTGTGAGGTGTGCCAAAGAATGGGAAAACCCCAAGACCAGGTCAAAGCCCCTCTCCAGCCCCTCCCCATCATTGAGGTTCCATTTCAGAGAGTAGCTGTAGATATTCTGTGTCCTTTCCCTAAGAAGAGACCCAGAGGAAAGCTGTACATACTGACTTTCATGGATTTTTGCCATCCGGTGTTTGGAAGCAGTAGTAAAATTTAGCACATAAATAGTGTTTGCAGGATTGGAGCCTAAATGTGAATTAGTAATATCCACACAGGGCCTGATTCAAAGCCCATTGAACTCACTGGAAAGATGCCCATTCATTTCAGTTAGCTGGGGATCAGACCCATAGATTATTTTTTAGGGCCAGATTTTCAAAGCTATTTAGGTGTGAGAATCAAAAAGGGGTTTCGGTGCCTAACTTCCACTTTAGATATCTAAATCCCAAGATCAGGTACCACTCAGATTCAGAAGGCCCTCACTCGACTGCCACCAAACTCTTTACGCACCTAAAATCACTTGTCACCTGTATTTTTGCCTGAAAAGATCCCCAGATACCTATGTTTCTGCCTCTGGGAGTGTACACAGCTGCTTCCCTCTAGGCGTCCAGATCGCTATGCCAGAATATGATTCAGGAATCAGGGGAAGATAGGCATTGCTCTGCCTAACTCAGAGAATCAATTCTGAAGCACTTAGAGGAGAGGAAAGTGATCAGGAACAGTCAGCTTGGATTCACCATGGGCAAGTCATGCCTGACTAACCTAATTGCCTTCTATGACAAGATAACTGGCTCTGTGGATGAGGCGAGAGCAGTGGCCATATTATTCCTTGACTTTAGCAAAGCTTTTGATACGGTCTCCCATGGTATTCTTGCTAGCAAATTAAAATATGGATTGTATGAAAGGACTATAAAGTGGAAAGAAAGCTGGCTAGATCATTGGGCTCAGCGGGCAGTGATCAATGACTCCATGTCTTGTTGGCAGCCCATATCAAGCAGAGTGCCCCAAGGGTCGGTCTTGGGGCCAGTTTTGTTCAATATATTCATTAACGATTTAGAGAATGGCACGGACTGCACCTTCAGCAAGTTTGCAGATGAGACTAAACTGGGAGGAGTGGTAGATACGCTAGAGGGTAGGGACAGGATACAGAGGGACCTAGATAAATTAGAGGATTCGGCCAAAAGAAGTCTGATGAGGTTCAATAAGGACAAGTGCAGAGTCCTGCACTTAGGACAGAAGAATCCCAGGCACTGCTACAGACTACGGACCGAATGGCTAGGCATAAGTTCTTCAGAAAAGGACCTAGGGGTTACAGTGGATGAGAAGCTAGATATGAGTCAATAGTGTGCCCTTGTTGCCAAGAATGCTAATGGCATTTTGGGCTGTATAAATAGGGCCATTGTCAGCAGATTGAGGGAAGTGATCATTTCCCTCTAATTGGCATTGGTGAGGCCTCATCTAGAGTACTGTGTCCAGTTTTGGACCCCAGACTACAAGAAGGATGTGGAAAAATTGGAAAGAGCGGAGGGCAACAAAAATGATTAGAGGGCTGGAGCACATGACTTATGAGGAGAGGCTAAGGGAACTGGGATTGTTCAATCTGCAGAAGAGAAGAATGAGGGGGGATTTGATAGCTGCTTTCAACTAACTGAAAGGGGATTCCAAAGAGGATGGATCTAGACTGTTCTCAGTGATACCAGATGACAGAACAAGGTGTAATGGTCTCAAGTTGCAGTGGGAGAGGTTTAGGTTGGATATTACGAAAAACTTTTTTACTAGGAGGGTGGTGAAGCACTGGAATGGGTTACCTAGGGAGGTGGTGGAATCTCCTTCCTTAGAGGTTTTTAAGGTCAGGCTTGACAAAGCCTTGGCTGGGATGATTTAGTTGGGGGTTGGTCCTGCTTTTGAGCCAGGGGATTGGACTAGATGATGTCCTGAGGTCCCTTCCAACCATGATATTCTATGATTCCATGATTCTTTGATATAATTGTTCCCCAACACAACGGAGGATGTGCACTCTGGTATTTTAGCTCGGTGACTACAAATCCCACCACATAACACTGTGTGGAGCTCAGTGAAGGGGAGCTTAGAGTCTGGGGAAGCTGGGAGGGAGGCTGTCTGGGGCAGAACCTGAACGCTGTTGGAGGGTTAGCTCGGGAAGTCAGTGAGGACCACGGCACAGGACCATGAAGGAGGGCTGTGGAGTCCTCTCCCAAGGGACGCTGGGCACTGGGGCAAGGCCTTACAGAAGGGAAGCATAATTCTAGGACAGAAGACTGGGATCACCCTGTCCCAAGGGACCCAGAAGGAGGGCAGCAAATATAGGAAGAGGCCTTGGGGAGGAGAAATGGGTCAGCTTGTGGCTACAGTGGGAGACAGTTCCTTTCCCAGGATCAGGGCCCATAGCAGAGGGTAGTGTTGAATATTGGACCAGGCACTCCCTTTCAGCCACTCACTGCCAGTGTGCCCTAGATCCCTGAGTAATTTAAGATTTCAGAGCCTGAACAGAGTCCAGCCAGTGTCCCTATCATGTGGGTGTGGGTTCCCTCATGCTACCACTCTTGTAGAGGGTGCAGCAGCCCCTGATATTAAGGGGAGGAAGAGGGGATTAACCAGAACCCAGGGGGGCTGGAAGCTGAGACCAGGAAGAGATGGACCAAAGGCTGTTGTGGGGCCATCACAGATTTAGGATAGAAGATTAGAGTTTTCCTTTGGACTTTGATTGCATTAGAAGGGATGGAGCAGAAGGTTTAGCTAGAGGGCTGAGTCACCTCTGTAACTGAACTGTGCTAAAAGACGAAAGAATCATTGAAAACTCAGGAGGGAAACTGAGGCAGGTTGACTTCAGTGCCACACCATTAGGGGGTATGCTGCAGAACTGCACCCTGCTACAGGTCTCCTTGAGAATCCCAGTCTTGATGCCTACTCGATACTTTAAAACTTCAGAATAAAGGCTACCTCGTATCAGGTAAGAAGGAAACAGACACGACAATAACGGGGTTAGCTAAATAGGCAGACCTATAGATGGGGATCTGATCTCAAGCCATTGTCATGTGTTGGATATTGCAGTAAGTGCCCAATGGCTTTATAAACAAGCAGAGTGGAGTCCATCCCTAAGCCTTGTCTAGCGGATGACAGCACAGTCTGCCCCTATGGCCCTGAAATAAGGGAGGAATGCAAATGACACTGCTTTGCCCAAGAAAACATATCACTTACCTGAGGGCCTTTAACCTTCATACAGCTGTGTGACATGTGATACTTGTACCATGGGTGCTGCTGTCCTGTAAAGGCACCTCCTCAGCAGTGGGAATGGGGCAGGGAGTCCTAGTGGATGAGAAAAGGGGGGCTATATCATATAATGGGCATTAAGGCCAGCAAGTGGGTGAGGGATGGGGAAGTGAGTTAATTTATTTTGGTTTACACCTGCTCAAATTCTGGTGCTATACATTGAAAATATGGGAACTGGGACTGCTTGACATGAATCAGGAGAAATTCCTTTGATGCACATACGTTTACACTTGATAGTCTTCTAAATTAAATTGAATGGAAAATTAAATCCTAAAATTACATATGTGAATTAATGGGAATATATGGGCGGGGAAATAAATGACCTCACATGTTTCAGTGGAAGGACAGGTGATATGAAGTGTGTGAACCAGAGAATGATTTTTTTATTTTGTGGTGTACATGCAAGGCCCTTTGTTTTCATTTTTTAAAATAATATATTGTTAAACATTTTCTGGAAATTGATCCATGTTTATTATAAAATTTTTAAAAAGCAGCTGAAAAATGAATGCAAATAAATTAACCTCACAGTTTCTGGGTAAATATTGAGGTTAATATTGGAAGGTGGGAGAACTGAGAAAAACAACAAATAGAAAGTAAAAGCAGTTTAATGCTGTGATTTATTTCATGAACAGTACATACACATATGCACGTGCATGTTTTTATGTGTGTGGATCTTCTACTACATTGCAGTAATTTAACAGAAACAAATGTATTATTAACATAAACATCTACCTGATGTAATGTACTAGAGTTTCTTGACATAATCAGTATTTTCACATACTTGAGAGGTGCAAAATTCAGGTGAAAATTGTTAAAAAAAATAGTTTTTGGAAAATCTGAGAAACTTTCAGTAAAAATTGGTAAAAACTGAAAAAGAAGGCCTTCTGCATGTGTTAGAGTGATACTGTGTGCGGGGATCCTTATACGTGCACGTCTTTATGTAGATTGTGTGTGTGTGTGTGTGCATGCTTATGTGTATTTCTGTATGTGTGTGTATCTCTGTGTCTCCCCCTGTGCCTGCATGTGTATCAGTGTGTGAGTGTTGGGAGATGAATGCTTGGTTAGTATTCATGTGTGACTGCTCTGTGCATGTGAATTGTGATTTGCTGTGTAACAAGCAGCTGAAGCCAGATTCTCAGCTAGTGTCAATGAATGTAGCTCCACTGAGGACACCCATTTAGCTGGTGAAAATGAGTGTGATGATCTAGCCTGAAGTTCCAATGTCTCCCTGATTTCTCCCCTGTACCTCTAATGTCCAGGAACAATTGTGCTCCACTGTGCAGTAACTGCAACTGGCTGATGCTAAATGTACCTCTGCCTGATATATCCAGGGGGTCATCTGCATCACTGGCAGCAGCTGTGCATTGCCACTGTCTTAGAGCTCTGTCCAGGCCTCTCTGTGAATCACTTGGTGGTCTCGGTCTATTTCATAGCAGCAATGGGCCTGAATGAAGCTTCCTGGACTTCAGGAAGTGAGACAAAAGAAGCTTAGATCCAAACACCCCCAATAAAGGTGGGGAGTTTCATAATCCAGAACTGAATTTCACAGCCCTGGTCATTCACTTGTCCTTAGTTGGACAAGAAGTCACACGAAAACCACAATCCTGTGGACCAGTGGTTCTCAAACTAGGGCTGCCACTTGTTCAGGAAAAGCTCCTGGCAGGCCGGGCCGGTTTGTTTACCTGCTGTGTCCACAGGTTTGGCCGATTGCAGCTCCCAGTGGCCACACAGCTCCAGGCCAATGGGGCCTGAGGAAAGCAGAGTGGGCCGATGGACATACTGGCCACTGCTTCCCGCAGGTCCTATTGGCCTGGAGTGGTGAACTGCGGCCAGCGGGAGCTACGATCGGCCGAACCTGCAGACGCGGCAGGTAAACAAACCGGCCCAGTCCACCAAGGGCTTTCTCTGAATAAGTGGCAGCTCTAATTTGAGAACCACTGCTGTGGACCACATCAACTGGCCTCCTTAACGGCAGGCTCACAAGCCACGTTAAGGGACAATAGGCATGGAGTGTGAGCAAACTTTTGGGTTCTGACCTATAGAAATGATCAACTCAGGGCACTTACGCAGCATACTGCATAATTGGAGAGGGTAGAGGTTAGGCCAGCGGGAGAGAACATGTGCACATGTATCCCCATTGATCTATCTAATCATCTCTTTAACTAACTATCCATCCATCCATCTGTATAATCATCTGTCCATCCATCTAATTGTCCTTTTTGCTGCCTATCTGTCCATCAAGATGTCTGTCCATTTTTTCCTCCTTCTGCTCTTTGTCCATCCAGTTATCTACCCATTGGTCTGGCCAATTGTCTGTCTTCACTTCTGTGACTCTGCCTTGCATGCTGTTCATTTGTCTAATCATCTCTTCAGCCACCTGGCTAGTAGTGTTTACATTCCTCTTATCTAATCTACCACTAATGGACCCAACCCCATGGAAAGTGGACTTCAGTGAGCAGGGGCTTCTGAATGGGGACATGTGACAGTCAAAGGCATTACATTAAATTGAAAGATGTAGCCTGATTTTTGGTAACTAAGGAACATTCCTTCTCACTCTGTGCAGCTAATTTCACAGTCAAAGCAGGTGGGAATTGGAAGTGACGAGCCTCGCAGTGTGACTAACTAAGGGCAGCAGTGACAAGGGGATAGACTTTAACAAGTGCTCTGTTGGTCCCTGGTGACTGATCAGAGAAGTAGCAATAAAGAGTCTGTCCATGGTGCATAAGGTGCTTGACCTTAACGATGCAGCTGTTTTTATAGGTCTGCTCACAGATCTGTGACAGATGCCCCATTTGCAGGACCCCTGATCAATTTCACTTGGAACAAGTTAATTTCATTGATGCTTTGCTCAGATAAAAATAATTAAAAAATAATAAAAGCTACTTCATTGTGTGCTTGTCAAAACCACCCCAATTAGCAACACACCTACTTAAAAGAAATCTCTCCAATTAGGCATGCAGCATCTGTGACTCTATAGAGATGTACAGGGGGACACACAGGTCATTAAAACTTCACTTGCCTTAATCAAGCACTCTGAGGAATGTTAAACCCAACTGAGAGCTGAGTACTGGCTGGAGATTTAACAAACCTCTCAAGGAATTATGAGCTAGTGGCAGAAACCAAGTTACTCATTATTTTAATGGGTCCCATCGAGGGCCATTAGAATGGAAAAGCTGCCGGGAAATGCAGGGCTCAGTGGAAGTCCGGTCGCGGCTGATTAGAAAAGAAAGTCAGAGGCATTGATTAAAGTTAGACAAAGGAAGGGGTGAGTCTGTTCCTATGTCAAGTAGCCCCTGATGGTTAAAGTGAAAGGGGTCAAGCTATACATTCCCAGTCCCTGTGAACTGTGATCCCTTCCTTTGTAAATTCCATCAGGCCCTCAGGTAGTGAGGGAATGTAAGGGGGAAGGATGACTGCAATGAAACTGACATGTAAACAAACCTCAGATTCCCACTAGGTTAGCGAAGACAGCCTGGCCCAGGTTTGGTGAGCAAAAGGCAATTCCAGGTTTCTAAGCCTCAGTGACAGAGCTCAGGCCATGTACCTGGGATGTGACAGACATTGCTGTCCTGCCCATGAACCCCAGCTCTGCCGATGCCTTGAATCCTAACCCACAGCCCCCTCCATTGTTCCATCTCTGGGTTCTCACACACACACAGGTCTGATGATGCATCTCAATCCCAGCCTGCAGCCCCTTGTTATCCCAGCCCTGGGTTCCCCACGACACATCTCTACTCATGCACTTCAATCTTGATCTGCAGCACCCTGAGCTCCCCCCATCCATGCACAGTTCTGTCATTGCCCCTCAGTCCTGATCTGCAGCTGTCATAAACAGATAGCTAAGGGTTAATGTCTCTTTCACCTGAAGCACCTGACCAGAGGACCAATCAGGAAACCGGATTTTTTCAACTTTGGGTGGAGGGAACTGAGTGTTTTTGTCTTTGTTTTCTGGCTGCCTGCTTTCTCTGAGCTTTGGAGAAGTAGTTCTACTTTCTAGTCTTCTGTTTCTAAGTGTAAGGACAAAGAGATCAGATAGTAAGTTCTATGGTTTTCTTTTCTTTGGTATTTGCATGAATATAAGTGCTGGAGTGCTTTGATTGGTATTCTTTTTGAATAAGGCTGTTTATTCAATATTCTTTTAAGCAATTAACCCTGTGTTGTATAATACAGAGAGAACATTTGTACTTATTTTTCTTTCTTTTTATATAAAGCTTTCTTTTAAGACCTGTTGGAGTTTTTCTTTACTTCAGGGAAATTGAGTCTGTACTCACCAGGGTATTGGTGGGAGGAAGAAATCAGGGGAGTTCTGTGTGTGTTGAAGTGGCTAGCCTGATTTTTGCATTCCCTCTGGGGGAATAGGAAAGTACTTTTTGTTTCCAGGATTGGGAACAGAGAGGGAGATTCACTCTGTTTGGATTCACAGAGCTTGTGTCTGTGTATCTCTCCAGGAGCACCTGGAGGGGGGAAGGGAAAAAGGATTATTTCCCTTTGTTGTGAGACTCAAGGGATTTGGGTCTTGGGGTCCCCAGGGAAGGTTTTTCAGGGGGACCAGAGTGCCCCAAAACACTCTAATTTTTTGGGTGGTGGCAGCAGGTACCAGGTCCAAGCTGGTAACTAAGCTTGGAGGTTTTCATGCTAACCCCCATATTTTGGACGCTAAGGTCCAAATCTGGGACTAAGGTTATTTCATGGTGGCAGCTGGTGGGAGATAGACAGAACCCAGAAGCCAGTAGAAATATTATATTTTTCTTTTCTCTGCTAAGGGCTTTTTAGCAGAGAGAAGCAGTTGGTTTTAAAAGGGAACCAGAGAGAATTTTTTTTTTCTGCTCTCTCTCGCAGTTTGTGGCTTGCATGTTAAGCAGAAGTCGTTAAGGACTATTAACAGTCTTTTGTCACACAATAGCACTCCCATTGAGAGTCATACCAGCACTTATAGGCATGCAAATAAAGTGGTTTTTCTGGTTTCCCTTCATTGAACATTAGCTAGAGAGAGAAAAGGAAAAAAGCACTGTTGCTAGGCAGACTCCAGGAGGGAACAGAGCCTGCAGTTCAGAAGATAAATACCGGAGGGCACCCCAACACAAGAAAACAAGAACCATGTCTTCTAAGGCAAAAATGGACGCTAAAGAACAAATCAAAGAAGCTGATCACAGGCGAGAGATGGAAAAACACAAACAACAACTGGAAATAAAACAAAAAGAGATGGAGATGAAGGAAAAGGAAGAAAGCATGAAACTGGCAGCCTTCCAAAGAGAACAGGCAGCCCAAGAGGCAGCACACAAAAGAAAACTAGAAGAAGAAGAGGTAGCCTACCGAAGGAAACAAGCAGAAGAAGAGTTGGCCCACAGAAGGAAGCAAGAAGAAGAGGAGGCGGCCCACCACCGTGAAATGGAAAAACACCAAAAAGAAATGGAAAAACAACAAAAAGAAATGGAAAAAACAACAAAAAGAAATGGAAAAAACAACAAAAAGAGAATGAAGAGAAGGAAAAACAGAGAAAACATGAACTGGAAATGGCAAAAGCTGGGTTGCATGTGCCAGCCAACCCTAACAACCCGGCGCCCATTATTGCTCCACAGCACAGGAAATTTCCCACCTACAAGGCAGGTGATGACACCGAGGCCTTCTTGGAAAATTTTGAAAGAGCTTGTCTTGGGTACAAGATCCCCGAAGACCAGTACATGGTAGAATTGAGGTCACAGCTCAGTGGACCTTTAGCAGAGGTGGCAGCTGAAATGCCTAAGCACCAAATGAATGACTATAAACTTTTTCTAACCAAGGCCAGATACAGGATGGGGATAACCCCAGATCATGCCCGTCGGCGTTTCAGAAACCAAAAGTGGAAACCAGAGGAGTCATTTCCCAAACACGCCTACTACATTGCAAAAAACTATGAGGCCTGGCTAACAGGAAACAACATTCAAACCTTGGAAGAACTGCACCTCCTCATACAAATGGAGCAGTTCTTGGATGGTGTTCCTGAAGACATCACACGGTACATACAAGATGGAAATCCCAAAGATATCGCTGAGGCGGGGGAAATTGGAGCCAAATGGATGGAACTGGCAGAAAGCAAGAAAGCTACTGTCAAGGGGAACGATTACCCCAGGGGGCACACAGACCATAAACCCTACAACCGAGGACAGCCAAAGACCCCACATACCACCCAAGTAAAGCCACAGATACCCTACCCTTCAACCTCACCAGTCTCCAGTAACTCACCTCGGCCCAGTGACCCATCAGATGGAAGATGCTTTAAGTGTAATGAACTGGGACATATCAAGGCCAAGTGTCCCAAGAACACCATGCGAGTGCAATTCATTACACCACCATCACACCAAAGATCCCCAGGCCCGGATGCCTCTCAAATACCCTTGGAGCGAAGGGAAAATTTGAGAGTGGGCGGAAAGAAAGTTACTGCGTGGAGAGACACGGGGGCACAAGTGTCAGCTATCCACCAATCCTTCGTTGACCCCAAATTCATCAACCCAAAGGCCAAAGTTACAATTTACCCCTTCATGTCACAAGCTGTAGACTTGCCTACAGCTCAACTGCCTGTCCAGTACAAAGCCTGGTCAGGAATGTGGACTTTTGCAGTCTATGACAATTATCCTATCCCCATGCTACTGGGGGAAGACTTGGCCAACCAGGTGAGGCGGGCCAAGAGAGTGGGAATGGTTACACGTAGCCAAACCAGGCAAGCTTCCAGACCCATTCCTGTTCCTGAGCCGTCCACGGAGGCCCCGTCTGTGTTACCAGAGACCCAGACAGAGGTAGTGGACCCGGATTCCATGCCTACCACTGAAACAACCACAGCATCTCCAGTCCCAGGCCCGGAACTGGAACAGCAACCAGCACCAGCAAGTGCAACCCCATCTTCAAACTCAACGCCAGAGGGCGCCAGCGAGCCAAAACTGGCAGAAGCAACAGACAGCCATACCCAAAAGGCTCAGCCGGAGCCTGAAATACCCTCAGGTGCACCAGCGGAGAGCGGTTCACCAGCATAGGAAAAAACCACATCACCTACATCGCTTCCAGAGGGACCAAGCCCAAGTCCACAGTCTGAGGAAGAACTGGTGACCCCAGCCTCAAGGGAACAGTTCCAGACTGAGCAGGAAGCGGATGACAGCCTTCAGAAAGCTTGGGCGGCGGCACGGAGCACCCCACCGCCTCTCAGCTCTTCTAATCGATCCCGGTTTGTTATAGACCAAGGACTTTTATACAAGGAAATTCTTTCTGGTGGACACCGGGAAGAATGGCAGCCGCAAAAAACAGTTGGTGGTTCCAACTAAGTACCGGGAGAAGCTCTTAAGCTTAGCCCATGATCATCCCAGTGGCCATGCTGGGGTGAACAGAACCAAGGACCGGTTGGGGAAGTCCTTCCACTGGGAGGGGATGGGCAAGGACGTTGCCAAGTATGTCCGGTCTTGTGAGGTATGCCAAAGAGTGGGAAAGCCTCAAGACCAGGTCAAGGCCCCTCTCCAGCCACTCCCCATAATTGAGGTCCCATTTCAGCGAGTAGCTGTGGATATTCTGGGCCCTTTCCCAAAAAACACGCCCAGAGGAAAGCAGTACGTACTGACTTTAGTGGACTTTGCTACCCGATGGCCAGAAGCAGTCGCTCTAGGCAACACCAGGGCTAACACTGTGTGCCTGGCCCTAACAGACATCTTTGCCAGGGTAGGTTGGCCCTCTGACATCCTTACAGATTCAGGGTCTAATTTCCTGGCAGGGACCATGGAAAAACTGTGGGAAACTCATGGGGTAAATCACTTGGTTGCCACCCCATACCACCATCAAACCAATGGCCTGGTGGAAAGGTTCAATGGAACTTTGGGGGCCATGATACGAAAATTCATCAACGAATTCTCCAATAATTGGGACCTAGTGTTGCAGCAGTTGCTGTTTGCCTACAGGGCTGTACCACATCCCAGTTTAGGGTTTTCACCATTTGAACTTGTGTATGGTCACGAGGTTAAGGGGCCATTACAGTTGGTGAAGCAGCAATGGGAGGGGTTTACGCCTTCTCCAGGAACTAACATTCTGGACTTTGTAAGCAACCTACAAAGCACCCTCAGACACTCTTTAGCCCTTGCTAAAGAGAACCTAAAGGATGCTCAAGAAGAGCAAAAGGCCTGGTATGACAGACATGCCAGAGAACGTTCCTTCAAGGTAGGAGACCAGGTTATGGTCTTGAAGGCGCAACAGGCCCATAAGATGGAAGCATCATGGGAAGGGCCATTCACGGTCCAAGAGCGCCTGGGAGCTGTAAACTACCTCATAGCATTTCCCAATTCCTCACTAAAGCCTAAAGTGTACCATGTTAATTCTCTCAAGCCTTTCTATTCCAGAGACTTACAGGTTTGTCAGTTTTCAGTCCAGGGAGATGATGCTGAGTGGCCTGACGGTGTCTACTACGACGGGAAAAAAGACGGTGGCGTGGAAGAGGTGAACCTCTCAACCACCCTGGAACGTCTGCAGCGGCAACAAATCAAGGAGCTGTGCACTAGCTTCGCCCCATTGTTCTCAGCCACCCCAGGACGGACTGAACGGGCATACCACTCCATTGATACAGGTAATGCTCACCCAATCAGAACCCCACCCTACCGAGTGTCTCCTCATGCCCAAGCTGCTATAGAACGGGAGATCCAGAACATGCTACAGATGGGTATAATCCGCCCATCTACCAGTGCATGGGCATCTCCAGTGGTTCTGGTACCCAAACCAGATGGGGAAATACGCTTTTGCGTGGACTACCGTAAGCTAAATGCTGTAACTCGTCCGGACAACTATCCAATGCCACGTACCGATGAGCTATTGGAAAAGTTGGGACGTGCCCAGTTCATCTCTACAATAGACTTAACCAAGGGGTACTGGCAAGTACCGCTAGATGAACCTGCCAAGGAGAGGGCAGCATTCGTCACCCATGCGGGGGTGTATGAATTCAATGTCCTTCCTTTCGGCCTTCGAAATGCACCCGCCACCTTCCAGAGGCTGGTAGATGGTCTACTAGCTGGACTGGGAGAATTTGCAGTTGCCTACCTCGATGATGTGGCCATTTTTTCAGACTCCTGGCCCGAACACCTACTACACCTGGAAAAGGTCTTTGAGCGCATCAGGCAGGCAGGACTAACTGTTAAGGCCAAAAAGTGTCAAATAGGCCAAAAACAGAGTGACTTACCTGGGGCACCAGGTGGGTCGAGGAACCATAAACCCCCTACAGGCCAAGGTGGATGCTATCCAAAAGTGGCCTGTCCCACGGTCCAAGAAGCAGGTCCAATCCTTCTTAGGCTTGGCCGGATACTACAGGCGATTTGTACCCCACTACAGCCAAATCGCTGCCCCACTGACCGACCTGACCAAAAAGACCCAGCCAAATGCAGTTAAGTGGACTGATGAGTGTCAAAAGGCCTTTACCCAACTTAAGGCAACGCTCATGTCTGACCCTGTGCTCAGGGCCCCAGATTTTGACAAGCCATTCCTAGTAACCACCGATGCATCTGAGCGTGGTATAGGAGCAGTGCTCATGCAGGAAGCAACAGATCACAACTTCCATCCTGTCGTGTTTCTCAGCAAGAAACTGTCTGAGAGGGAAAGTCACTGGTCAGTCAGTGAAAAGGAATGCTATGCCATTGTGTACGCCCTGGAAAAGCTACGCCCATATGTTTGGGGACGGCGGTTCCAACTACAAACTGACCATGCTGCACTAAAGTGGCTTCATACTGCCAAGGGGAACAACAAGAAACTTCTTCGTTGGAGTTTAGCTCTCCAAGATTTTGATTTTGAAATTCAACACATCACAGGAGCTTCTAATAAAGTTGCTGATGCACTCTCCCGTGAGAGTTTCCCATAATTCAGTAGTTAACAAGTGTTCTTAAAATGTAGAAGTCTGTTAGTTATATACTTAGGAGTATATGTAAGGTTATTACAGCAGCCCCTGCTATCCCAGCTTTGGTCTCTCATGCCTGCCCCACGTCTCTGCTGAAGCCCATTAGTCCTGACCTACAATCCCTCTGCTATCCCAGGATTCGCTCCTTTCACAGCTTTGGTGACATGCTTCAGTCCTGACTTACATTACCCCTGCTATTCCTGTCTCAAAACTGCTCCTCAGCTCGGCCAATACATCACAATAATGAGCTACAACCCTTCTGTCATTGCTGTCCTACCCCAAACACACACCTCTGACAATGCTCCTCAATTCTGGCCCTCTGCTAGTCAAGTTCACATGCACCCACACACCCCTCTTCGAATGTCGCAATCCTGACCCTTGCTAGCCCAGGCCTGCCGTCTTCAGAGCTCTGGTATTTCTACTAATTCTGACCTGCCAGGCCAGTCCTGGGACAGAGCTGAGCTGTCTCAGTGCATCACAAAGCAGCTTGCACTTTCCATCCCCTATGCGCACACACACACAAAACTTACTTCCCCCAACGTATCAATAACAGACAGACACATATGCACTCTGAAACACTCATTCCATGCAGCAGGAACACACACACAGGGAGAGAAAGAACAGGGTTGGTTACCACCATCAGGGCATAACACTGATACCCAACAATTCCTGCACAGAGACGAAGGCTGATATTGGGTTAAAGGCACTTGACTGGCCCTCAGAACCCTTAGCTCAGTTCCTGGCTTGGCCCTGAGACTGCATGTGCACTGAGACACTGACTGAGGTTGAAGTTTACAAACCAAAAATAATGAGACTTGTATCTCCAAACTCCACAAGCAGGCTAGGAAAACCTGTCTTAAATACCTTGGACCAGACTTTCAGCTGGTAGAAAATGAACATAGCTCCATTGGAGTCAATGGGGCCAGATCCCCACTGGTGTCAATGGGCTGTAGCTGGATTGAAGTCAAACTCCTTGTGTGATTTACATAAATCAATCAGCCCATGCCTCAGTTTCTCCACTGGTAAAAAAAGGATAATCGCACTTCTCGCCCTCACAAGGGTGTTATGACATTATGACATTAAAGTCTGTTCATGACTGTGAGATGTGCAGACACCACTAGGATAAGGCCTATGTAAATATCTAGAACATATAGCTCGGTGAATTTGCAGCATCTGAGGATCCAGTCTTCTGCGCCTCAGTTCCCCTCCCTTTAACACAGGGATAGTTCCATCTCCTTACCCCACATATATGAAGGGAGGTTACATTTATCATTGGTTGTGGAGTGCTCCGAGTCTACCATGCTTGCAGGCATTTAGCTACCTACATAGATATTATAGTTCGAAACAATGAGACCCAACCCTACTGAGATCAAAGACCAAGCTCCTATTGGCCTCAGTGTTACCAGGACTGGGGCCTATGTGTGATACTGGCTGAGGAATTAACAATACAGAGGCAAATCTCTGTGGGTGCGTGAGGCACTGCAATCCCATCCACATTTCAAGTGCCCCCATCATGGCTAACAAGCTGTTTTGGTTTAGCAATTTTAGACTCCTACTTTAGGGCCAGAAGGTCCCATCATGATCATCTAGTCTGACCTCCTGCACATGACAGGCCACAGAATCTCCCTCTTCCCTTCCTGTAATAGACCCATAACCTCTGGCTGAATTACTGAAATCCTCAATTCTTGATTTAAAGACTTCAAGTTACAGAGAATCCATCGTTTACTGAAGTCCAAATCAGCAAGTGACCCTTGCCCCATGCTGCAGAGGAAGGCAAAAGTGAGTGAGACCCACCCAGCTATAATAATTCTTTGTAGCACTCTTCATCTAGTGTCCCATCTCTGGCCGTTGGTGCTATTTGCTAATAGCAGTCACAGATGGGCCATATGCCATTCTGACCGATAGACAGGAAGCATTTAGAAATGTATTGTGACAGAAAAGTAAAAAGGAGAGACTGAGAGCACAGCTCATATCAAAGAGATTCTGTTTGCTTTATATGATTGCTAGAGAGCAGCACAGGGTCAGAAATGAGAAGGAAACAGCATTATAGGAAATGGATGGAAGGAGACAATAATTGATAGGTTTTAAAACCAGAAGGGACCACTGTGATAGTCTAGATACCCAACAGTTTAAAACAGGCCGTAGGACTTCTGCGAATTAATTCCTGCTTCAAATCCAATAGATGTGATTGAACTAGAGCAGATCTTCGAAAAATAAATTCAGAAAGAGACAGATTTTCTGTGAAACGACAATGACGAATATGAATAAAATACAATGAACATCACATTACTATTGTTAAAACAATGAGCAGTCCTTCTGGCACCTCAGAGACTAACAAATTTATTTGGGCATAAGCTTTCATGGTCTAGAACCCACTTCATCAGATGCATGGAGTGGAAAATACAGGAGCAGGGCCAAACTGGGCAGTCTCTATGCAAAAGAATAAATGGACACAAATCTGACATCAGGAATCATAACATTCAAAAACCAGTAGGAGAACACTTTAGACTCCCTGGTCACTCAATAACAGACCTAAAAGTGGTAATTCTTCAAGAAAAAACCTTCAAAAATAGACTCCAACTGATTTGAAATTGAAGAACTGGAATTAATTTGCAGACTAGACACCATGAGATTAGACCTGAATAAAGACTGGAAGTGGTTGGGTCATTACACAACCTAAACCTAATTTCCCCAATACTAATTTCCCCCTACTGTTAACTCACACTTTTTTGTCAACTGTTGGAAATGGGTCACTGTCATTACCACTACAAAAGTTATTTTTCCTCCCTTGGTATACTGCTGTTAATTGAATTGTCTCGTTAGACTGACCTCATACTTAGTAAGGCATCTCCTATCTTTTCATGTATTTATATCTGCTCCTGTATTCTCCACTGCATGCATCTGATGAAGTGGGTTCTAGCCCATGAAAGCTTATGCCTGGATAAATTTGTTAAGTCTCTAAGGTGCCACAAGGACTCCTCATTGTTTCTTCTGATACAGACTAACCCGGCTACCGCTCTGAACCTGATTATTATTGTTGTTATGACCACTTTCTGCTCTTGATCGTCATCTAGTGAGTGATTTTCAATGTTATAGTACCCAGAGGCCATAACTAAGATCTGGGCACAGTGAAACAGAGTTAGAGACAGTCCCTGCACTAAAAGGCTTACAGACTAAATAGAGAAAGCAGACAAAGGGAAGGGAAAGGAAACTGAGGCACAGA
Organism: Gopherus flavomarginatus; assembly: GCF_025201925.1. Lineage (NCBI taxonomy): Eukaryota > Metazoa > Chordata > Testudines > Testudinidae > Gopherus > Gopherus flavomarginatus. The sequence goes on from NC_066628.1 coordinate 15,979,333, forward strand.
GGAGGGAAGTGACTTGCCCAAGGTCACACAACCTGTCAGTGGCAGAGCCAGGAATAAAATCCAGGGTTCAAGTTTTAGTAGAGAAATTTTAGAATATAATTCATTTGAATGTTATGGTATTGGAATGAAAATTAATAGACGTGTTTATATTATCATCATCATCTTGTATTATTACAGCACCCAGATGCTCCAGTCAAGACTAAGGCCCCATTGTGCGGGGTGCTGTACAAACACATTGTGAAAAACAGTCCATGCCCAAAAGAGGTTGTGATTAGGCCCAAAAGGATTAGATTTTTATTGGTAATGTCGATAAATGTCAATTTCACCAGCCACACACAAATGGACAAAATATTTCCATCTATAATAATCAACATTTGCAGATAGGCAAAATAAGAAAAATGCTCTTTGAGAACTTATTAGAGTTTAATTAAAGGCTATTTACTTTGTATAGTTTGACATGATTTGTTTACAATTTGTGTTTTAATGGTTATAAAGATTTAACTTTTGAATCTCAACTTCTACTGTTGCTAAATAATTATTGTCTGACATCCCCCCAATGTCCGACTTCCCCTATAGTTTCCCTCAACTGTGACAATGTAAAATCAATAAAAACTGAAAAAAAGCTTTAAAATAAGCATCAATATTATCAGCCAAAGTTATTAAAAAATCAAATTGTGCTAAGCCTACTTATGGTGGAAATAGACAAGACAGACAAAGGTAGGAAGGAAACAAAGGCCCAGAGAAGTTGATTTAATGAAGACATTTAAATACTTGAGGAGTGATTGTCCATTACAGCTATTCCCCTATTCCATTTTGTTTCCCCAGACTCCATTTTGTTTTCTGTTCTCCTGTGGCCGCCCTTCCCTGGCTGTTAAGTTGTTTACCAGAGCCATTGCCCTTCTCAAAGGGATGGCCACTTGTGCTGCATGCTAAGTGGGACCACTGCCCTTTTCAAAGGGTTAGTCCTGTTATCACCTCGTTGAACCTGGGCTTGGTGTAGGGTAGGCAATGTCCAGAGCTGCAAGGCCTATTGTGGTTTTAAGATCCTGGGCATGAGTCATAGCCCTCGTCCAGACTAACCCGCGGCATCGGCGGGTTAAAATCGATTGCTCGGGGATCGATATATCGCGTCTAGTCTGGACGCGGTGTATCGATCCCCGAGCGCGCTTACATCGATTCCGGAACTCCATCAATCCGAACGGAGTTCCGGAATCGACGCGGAGAGCCGCGGACATCGATGCCGCGCCGTCCAGACTGGTGAGTACCTCGATTTTAGAAATTCGACTTCAGCTACGTTATTCACGTAGCTGAAGTTGCGTATCTAAAATCGATTTTAATTCCTAGTCTGGACGTGGCCATAGTCTCATGTGCTCTTGAGTCACCTATTGCACAGGACTATGTCCAGGCATGTCTCTGGGCTTACCTTCAGTTTTTCCCCTGTGCCCCCTCCCCTGTGACAGAGGGAGCCTATCAGGATTACTGGTGGGAAACTGCCCAAGTTTGCCTTTAAAACCAGACATTTTTGAAACACACCTCAGAAAGGTTCCTGCATTGCTGCCTGGTCTGATCAGCCAGGGGTTCTGGGGGGTCCTTTCTCCGCTCTCGTTTTATTTTTGAGCATACCCCCATTTTTGAAAAACCCCCCCACGAAGAACGAATTGCTACCTGAGAGATCTCCTGATTATTGAGACTGTACCGAACCCTCCTTGCCTCTTCTGATGTTGCTGCTGCTTCTGCCTTTGCTGCTGCCTTGGGGACTGGTAAGAATCCCTCTGTAAAACTTTCTATACTTTTATTTTATTATTATTTAGCTGCTGGCTCTGTTTCCCCAGCACACAGACTCAAGCTAAACCTTGGTCTGTGTCTTAAAAACTCTCTTAAACCTCCCCATAGCATAAGGTGCACCATAGGTCTTGTTTTTTTTAATTTAATAAGTCATAGTTTGTTAAGATTGTAGAGCTTGTAAGTTTCTGTGATATTTGTTGTGTTGCCTAATTGTTGGTTAAGATAAGTTTAGAAAATCATTGCCTGGTTGTATTCTGTAGCTGCTTGTCATTTTATATAAGTTTGATTAAGTTAGGGGATAGATAAGGTTTTTACTATTTGAATTTGTCTTCCCACTGCCCCAATCCCCCCCCCCCCCGAGCTCCCCAGTCACTCATTGCAGTCTCTCTGCTGTTTAAACTTGCAGCCTGTCTGCTCTCTGTGTCTCCCTGAGTTTAAATCTCCCTCTGTAGCGCCTCTATCTTTGGTTTCTGCTCCACCATGTGCTCCTCTTCCCCCATCCCCTAACCTCATTCCTCTACCACTGCCTTTCTCTCTCTCTCTCTCTCTCTCTCTTTTATTCCCTTCCCCCACATGTTCATCCCGCTCCTACTGCTGCCAAACCTCAATTGTATTACTGAAGTCTAGCATAAAACCCCATTGGTTACCCTTTTTCTCTCTCACACACCTCACATTTTATATTTACACCACTGTGACACATTTTTACCTAGAGTTGTTGGTTATTTAACACATTTTACCCATAACTGTTAGTTGGTTATATGCTGCTGTGACACACCCTTTACCTAGAAATTGTTAGCTACCTGTTACATTTATACTTCAGTGTTAGTTGGTTACCAACTGTATTGTACCCCACTGTATTGTACCCCACTATTGAAACCCCCTATACTCTACTAAAAGAACTCCCTCCCCAATTGCCTACCTTAACAAACCCCATACCCCTCACTATTAAATTTTCCCTGTTTTTGCATTTTCTTAATAAAGTTTATTTTGCACCCCACCTGTGTGGTAATTGCTCCCCAAGATCCCATATACCTGCAGGCAGGGACATGGCGTCACGAACAGGATCTTGGGGTAACAATTACTGCCCTCCCTGTCCCTGGAAAGAGGCCAAGACCTCTGGGACAGAGGAAGATCAGACCAACCACCTACAATACCACTTGCTGCAAAGTAAACAGCAGCCTAAGGCCCTAGAATGGGTCTGTACTATTGGCAAAGGCCAGAGCTCCAGGGTGTATACCACCCACCTGGGGCTCACTGATGTGGGGTGCCTCTTAACCTGCCACCCCACATTCAGGGCCAGCCCTGCTGATTCCAGCCTCCGGCCAGTCTGCACTAAGGCAGGAGAGCCAGCCGCAGATTCAGATCCCACCCGCCTCTGGAGAGAGGTGGGAAGGGTTGTGAAAGCCTGCGGGGGGGCTCCATCTAAGCTCGCCCCTGAACCTCGAATTTTGCAGGGGTCCCCCACCCACCAGATATTAACAGAACTGGTGCAGAAGCTGGATGAAATTCGATAGCCCAAGAAACTGTGGCATGACATATATAAGCTCCAAAAGGTAGCCACAGTTACCTATGAGATCCTGGCTCAGGCCCTTGATAAACTAACTGTTTTCCATGGGGCCCTAATGACCTCAGCCAAGGAGGCCACTAGCCAGGCTAGCCAGGAGGGACCACCGCTGACCTCTAGCCTGCCCAGTCCCAATAAATCCCCTGAAAAACCACCCCCATATACCCACCCAGAGGCCTCATCTCCCCTCAAGAAAACCCCACTATACCCAGCCCTACCTTCAGCCCCTCTAGAGGCCCAAGCCCATGAACCTGCACCCACTGTCACCTCTGGTGAAGCCCTGCCGGTATCCATCAGTCGTATAAAGATTGATAACCAGGGCAATACCACACAGGTGACAGAACTCCGACCTCGCTCCAAAGCAGAGATGAAGGAGTTCATCTTGGACACCGCTAGGGGGGCCAATGAGCCACCACTACTGTGGCTAGGCCGCCTGGCTCTGGAAAACGGACAAGAGTTAGTGGATAGAGAAGAGGGCATAGTATTAGCCAGGACCAGTAGCTGGTCCAGGGGTCTCTCAGGGAGCCTGGTAATATCTAACACTGCATGGCCCCTGACCGCCCCAGCACTGGCCTTCCTCCATTTACAGCACTCCCTTCAAGGGATCCAAGTCCCCAGAGGAAGCGTCAAGGACATCTCTTCCCTCAGATGTGCCATCGCAGGGGGGTCCATCATGCTGTGGTCCCCTACCCAACACCCTCTGGGGCTTACTCAGGCTCAGATTAACCAGGTCAATGCCTTCAGACACGTTATTGACCCCACCGAGATACCCATAGACGAAGCTGCCATTGACTTAGCCATGGATAGCAGTACCACCCCTGACACTGGGGCAGTTCTGTGGCTAAGGGGGTATGCTAGGCGCCCCATTGGGCGACTCTATGAAGCCCTCGAGAAAATAAGATGGCCCTCAGCCCAAGCTCTACCCATCAGTCCACCCCCACCACACATCAGTCCACCCCCACCACACGCCAGTCCACACCCCCCACATGCCAGTTCACAACCCAGGCCCCAGTACTCACAGCATTCATTTACAGAACGCAAAATTTTTGGGTTCTTATTGTACAAGGGCCTCACTAAGGAGGTTGTACGTAAGCTCAGTAGTGAGCAGCAAAGAGTCTTGGCCATAGCTCTGGGATGGGAAGAGCGCTCAGAACCTTCCCAGCCAAAAAAACGGGTAATGGCCGGGTGTTGGCAGCGGCCAGCACCCGGCAAGGGGACCCCCGCCCCTATTATCCGCTAGTTTTTGACAAGGGTCTCGTCATCCCCTTTTTGCTGGACACGGGGGCACAGGTGTCCATTGTTCCTCCTCACGTCCCTCACACCCCCACAGGACACACCATTTATGATCGGGTGCCAGTGCCCCCCATGAACCTGAACTTCTACCAGACGGTGTCCCAGTGGGGGGTGCGTCTTCACACCCACCTGCCATATCACCCCCAAAGCGGACCCAGATTCGGGCCATACTTAGCACCCCTGATTACAAGGGGTGGGACCGGGTCCTGCCTCAAGCCCTCATTTCCCTTAATACAGCATACAGCCGATGGCGAGAAATTGCTCCTAAACCACGGGAACCTTGGAAACCTGCCTATAGTATTTCTCAGCCAGTGTGGGTCTCTATTCCCAATGCCCAGGGAACCTGCACTCCACTAGCAGCCACCATCATCACACCTGGCCGGTTCCCTAACACCTATCATATTCAAATAGATGGACGGGGCAAGCCTGACCTGGTCCACCACAACTGGCTTAGTGTTCGGTCATAACAGGCCCTAAGAGGGGCCACCTTTCTTTTATGTCTCCGTAGGAATCAGTCGCCATGATTGCCACCCCGCCTCGAGAAAACCCTCTGGTTGCCTGGTTGAGAGCCTACGCCCTACAGGAGGTCCTCATCGGGAACCTGTCAGATGTCCCCCCATCACACGATTGCGTTGCCTGTACAAGACCAAAGGCCTCAGAGGGAGGGTCCCCCTTCCTCTGGGAGTTCCTCCCCCTCACGAACCTGACTCCACAGCATCCAGCTTCAGCCTGCAACAACACAAACTGGGTTCATCGGCCTCTGTTCACGTGCAACACCACCAGCGACGACCGAAGACCCAACTCATTCGCCCCTGTTGTGGTGACAGGACCACTCCCAGCAGCCCCCTGCATCGTGTTCTTTGGCTTCTCCAATCCCACTCCGTTGGGGCAGTATCCCAATTGCACCCAATGGTTCATAGGACCTCGGCCTAACTCAAACCCCAAGAAAGGAAACTCAAGATACCGCACTGAGTTCACCAGGTTTATTAATCATCTTTCAACAAGTACAGTGTTTAACCCCACCCAATACTTATCCACAGCTCAGACCCATGTAGAACTGAGACAGGTCAGAGCCGCCCACCTACTATGGATGGAGGTCGATATACCACCTGGCCAGAAATCCCCCCAGCGAAGCTCCATCCATGACCAGTTTTTACCCTCTTCCCCAGGACAAGTGTGGCTCTGTGGGAACAACATTGCCCGGACTGCTCTACCCGCATTCCCAAAGGGGGTATGTGCCATCGGGCAACTCGTCATAAAGGGAGGAGGGCTCTTTCACCACCGTCGCCCCTTCTTCTCCTCACCACGCAAACGACGAACAGCCACCGCATGGGAGCGACTCAAGTCAGCCACCGAGATGGTCATGGGAGGGTACATACAGTTTAACCCCCTCTCATACAGTTTAACTTTACAGCAAATCCGTGGACTGTCGCTTGGTCTGGAGGCCCTCACCAACATCACAGCAGAAGGACTTCGTCGAACCAGCGACGCCCTCACTATCCTAGCCAACTGCACCGAGCAGAACCGTCTTCTGATCCAGACCATCCTACAGAAGGACTTTTGTGTCGCCTTGAAGGACCTCGATCCTTGCTTTAAAGGACAATGTTGCCTGCGCCTTCAGCCTGGGTGGAACAATGTCTCAGCCGTGGCTGACCAACTATCCTCCCTCGCCGTCCAGATTCGTAAAGAGCGTAAGCAGTGGGATTGGTGGCAAGCTCAGTGGTCCAGCTGGGGGTTGGGGACCTGGGCTCAGTCCATCAAGCAGTGGTTTATTACTGTGGCTATTGTTCTTGTGGCCTTTCTGTTGGGGATAGCAGTGGTCAAGCAGCTAATTCATAAGGTTGTGTCAGCCCTGCCTTTGCAGGTGAGGTATTCCTCCATTCCCTTGGACAGCAGAAAACCACCACCTCCATACTACGAAGACGATGACTTGTAAAACCTTTTTTTTCTTTTTTTTTTTCTTTTTTTGGTCTTTGCATGGGACATCCCCCTCACAGCCCGTTCAGGTCGGCCAGGGGGGCATGTCCGTTACAGCTATTCCCCTATTCCATTTTGTTTCCCCAGACTCCATTTTGTTTTCTGTTCTCCTGTGGCCGCCCTTCCCTGGCTGTTAAGTTGTTTACCAGAGCCATTGCCCTTCTCAAAGGGATGGCCACTTGTGCTGCATGCTAAGTGGGACCACTGCCCTTTTCAAAGGGTTAGTCCTGTTATCACCTCGTTGAACCTGGGCTTGGTGTAGGGTAGGCAATGTCCAGAGCTGCAAGGCCTATTGTGGTTTTAAGATCCTGGGCATGAGTCATAGTCTCATGTGCTCTTGAGTCACCTATTGCACAGGACTATGTCCAGGCATGTCTCTGGGCTTACCTTCAGTTTTTCCCCTGTGCCCCCTCCCCTGTGACAGAGGGAGCCTATCAGGATTACTGGTGGGAAACTGCCCAAGATTGCCTTTAAAACCAGACATTTTTGAAACACACCTCAGAAAGGTTCCTGCATTGCTGCCTGGTCTGATCAGCCAGGGGTTCTGGGGGGTCCTTTCTCTGCTCTCGTTTTATTTTTGAGCGTACCCCCGTTTTTGAAACCCCCCCCACGAAGAACGAATTGCTACCTGAGAGATCTCCTGATTATTGAGACTGTACCGAACCCTCCTTGCCTCTTCTGATGTTGCTGCTGCTTCTGCCTTTGCTGCTGCCTTGGGGACTGGTAAGAATCCCTCTGTAAAACTTTCTATACTTTTATTTTATTATTATTTAGCTGCTGGCTCTGTTTCCCCAGCACACAGACTCAAGCTAAACCTTGGTCTGTGTCTTAAAAACTCTCTTAAACCTCCCCATAGCATAAGGTGCACCATAGGTCTTGTTTTTTTTAATTTAATAAGTCATAGTTTGTTAAGATTGTAGAGCTTGTAAGTTTCTGTGATATTTGTTGTGTTGCCTAATTGTTGGTTAAGATAAGTTTAGAAAATCATTGCCTGGTTGTATTCTGTAGCTGCTTGTCATTTTATATAAGTTTGATTAAGTTAGGGGATAGATAAGGTTTTTACTATTTGAATTTGTCTTCCCACGGCCCCAATCCCCCCCCCCCCCGAGCTCCCCAGTCACTCATTGCAGTCTCTCTGCTGTTTAAACTTGCAGCCTGTCTGCTCTCTGTGTCTCCCTGAGTTTAAATCTCCCTCTGTAGCGCCTCTATCTTTGGTTTCTGCTCCACCACGTGCTCCTCTTCCCCCATCCCCTAACCTCATTCCTCTACCACTGCCTTTCTCTCTCTCTCTCTCTCTCTTTTAATCCCTTCCCCCACATGTTCACCCCGCTCCTACTGCTGCCAAACCTCAATTGTATTACTGAAGTCTAGCATAAAACCCCATTGGTTACCCTTTTTCTCTCTCACACACCTCACATTTTATATTTACACCACTGTGACACATTTTTACCTAGAGTTGTTGGTTATTTAACACATTTTACCCATAACTGTTAGTTGGTTATATGCTGCTGTGACACACCCTTTACCTAGAAATTGTTAGCTACCTGTTACATTTATACTTCAGTGTTAGTTGGTTACCAACTGTATTGTACCCCACTGTATTGTACCCCACTATTGAAACCCCCTATACTCTACTAAAAGAACTCCCTCCCCAATTGCCTACCTTAACAAACCCCATACCCCTCACTATTAAATTTTCCCTGTTTTTGCATTTTCTTAATAAAGTTTATTTTGCACCCCACCTGTGTGGTAATTGCTCCCCAAGATCCCATATACCTGCAGGCAGGGACAGTGATGAGAAATTTTATACTTTCATAGTTTTATAGTTTTTATGGCCAGAAGAGACAGCTAAATCATCTAGTCCAGTGTTTCTCAAACGGGGGTCCCAACCCAAAAGGAGGTCACAAACCTATTGTAGAGACGTCATGAGAGAGGCGGCTGCTGGCCGGGGGCGCAGCTCTGAAGGAAGCCCTGCTGCCAGCAACAGCGCAGAAGTAAGGGTGGCATGGGACGGCGGGGTCATCACTTTTTGGAGAAGGGTCATCACAGTCTGAAATATTAACAAAAAACAGATCTATATGGGTCATTGGAGATGAGAGTTTTAAATGACTTTATTCTTTCACGCAAATTGATGATGATCTTCATTAACACTATATCTGAGCTAGCACTTTTCATCAGGGGACATCCAGGTGTCTGAGGAAACAGGGTAAAGATCACCATCCCTCAATTTACAAATGGGGACTGTGAGGTTCAGAGAGGGAAAAGTGATCCATCAGGCCAATGGAAAAGCGAAGATTGGAACCCACACACCTGGTCCCAGACTTCAATAGCTCATTAGTAAAATGTCTTTAAACTAGGAAAAAAGTTCAGCTGATTAAAAAAACTCAAAATCACCTGGACTCTATGTGAGGATTGGTGCAGATGTGAAGTTTTCACCCAGACGTGTAGCTTTTAGACTCATATAAGTAAAAGCATATTCTGTCTCACAAGTCCATTGTGAAAGGACACTGAATGAGCGTAACCCTGGATGAGCGAATCACTGAAGAGTCATCTCCGATGGTAGACCTAATGTTTGCAAAACCCTGATATGCCTACCCTAGCTAAGAGATTAAGAAACTCCCTTTATCTCATTGAAAGATGTGCAATTTATATCAAATAATCTCTGAGATAATCCCTGGGTTCCTTTGGGCATAGGTCCCTGAAAGTTTCTCATGTCTCACACTTATTTTCACTCAATAATTAATTAAAAATTTTAACCTCATACACTTTTCAGCCCTAAGTAAAGCTCTAGGAAAGACATTATTTTATTTTATTTATACATAGATATCAGTGCTCAGATCCCCAGAGGGAGAAAATCAGTGTAGCCCCATTGACTTTGTTCTCTCCATGGCAGTCTGCTCCCAACTTAATCTTCCTCATCTCTTGGTTTCACCATGTACACTTTATTGTAGTGTTTGCTGATGTCTCTTTGTGTTCAGGGGATGTGAGAACTTCCTTGACACTGTTGGTTTTCTATATAGTGTTATGTCTACTCTTCCCCACAGGTGTTAGACGGATGGATGCCACACAGTTGAAGGCTGTTGTATTCTCTTCTCATGACACTCATAGATTTGTATTGTCTCCTACCTATGTTATATATCAGGTCAGCTGAGAACAGGGACACCAGTGGATCGGGTCACAAGAGCATTTCTCAATATGGGACCATGCAAAGCAGTATTGTTAGTGGGTCTATGTGTGTCAGCCTGTCACAGGGCATGGCTTCTCTCTTGCCTTCTTCCCTGCGGAAACTGAACAGAGTCAACTGGTTGCACCTTCACCAGACCCTCCACCATTTCCACAACCACCCTAATGCAACAATCTATCTACAGCACTTACAGCACTTTTTGGCTCTCTCCCTAGGACGTGAGGGGAACTGAGATCTCCCTCCCTCCCTCCCTTGATGCCTCCATGTAACTGAGCTCAGCCAACCCTGATCCCTGCTCTCTCTTCCTGTTTTGGACTTCCTTCCTGCCTTTTTATCAGACTTGGACTGATGGGCTAATTGACTCCTTATCCCATCCAGCCGGCCAGTGTGATTGTCTAATTACTCCCCTCAGCTTTCTCAAGGGGAATTAATTAACATCCAACTGATCAGAGTGCAGGCTTACCTGTTCGCTCGCTGCACTCCGGTCACTCAACCCCCATCTTGCTGTCAGAAAAGATGGAACCTGAGACTTCCACAAGGAACACCTGAGTCGGTACAGCCTGAGCTAAAGAGTTACTAGATACTAACCTAAATATATAACACTTTCTTCATCCTTTACAGACTGGATGCTGATGAGGGGCTTATATACTTCCTCTGAGTAAAGGAAGATCAGCCGAGCCCCTGAAGACCACAACACTTCAAATCCCCACTTGGGTGATAAATGCCATTTGTGTGACTCACCAGGGATTGAATTAGCAGCCTCCAGAGCTAAAAATCAAAAGCTGCTACTGCTTAAGTGCCATGAGCTACAGCAGACACATGTCTTATGTAGATCAGGAGACACCTAGGCTGGAGTTATAGTCCTAGTAACTTCTCAGCCCAAGTTTCAGTAGGCATTGGGTGGTAGCTGGGATGTGGGAGCTACACACACACACTCACTCCCAGGGGCTCCCAGGCCTGGGTTCAACACCTGGGATATCATATGGGCTTCCTTAAGTTCTTCACACATGCCAGGTTTTCTTAGATTGTTTGATTTCCTTTTCTCTATTCACGGTGTGTGTGTGTGTGTCTGTGTCCTGTTGTCTGCTGCTAGAAAGAATGAGTGCTGCTCTGTGTGTGTGAGAGAGACCCTGTTGCCCACCGATGGAGAGAAAGAGCCCTGGTCTGTGTGTGTGTGTGTGTGTGTGTGTGTGTGTTTCCCTGCTGCCCCTTGTAGCAGGGGATGCACCTTTCCGTGTCTGTGTCTAAGTGTGTTGAATATCCATGGGAATGGTCCTTTGGTCATGGTATATTTTTAGATGTCAGAAGACCTCAGTTCCATTTCTGGGGATGCTGACTCACTGTGACCTTGCCCAAGTCCCTTTACCTTCCAACCTCCACTTTCTTGCTTAGTAGCTCACTACAGGTAGATGCACTGCTTTGTGACCCAGACATTGAAGATGCTAAGGATAATTATTAATATTTTTTTATTTCAATTTTTCCTTTTCACTGTAATGTCCATTAGTATGAAATTCCTTCTCAATAAATAATCTTGAAGTAAATGTCTGCAGAAAATAGTCTTTTCTTAAATTGTCAGATCTTTCTTATTGCAAGCTCCTTATAGCAAGGGTCTGAGACAAAGGTCCTCCATTGGTGTAAATCAGCATGGTTCTACAGATATCAATGGAGCCATGAGGGTTTACACCTGCTGAGGAACTGACCCTAGGTCTTCTTTTGTATAATGAGAGAAAGCAAGGCATTTAGGGTGCTCTTGTGATAATGGCAGCAATGATTTAAATTCCTCTTTAATGTTTAGGGAAGAATAATATATTTAGCACACCAAGGGCCAAAATCCTCCATTGATATCAGTATTCTTATATCTGAGATTCAGTTGACTCATAATGCTTTTAATACTTCCAAGGGCTTTAAACACAGTCCTTACTTATGTGAGTTACGACCTCAGTGGGAATACTTGCATGAGTTTAACTCTTGTCATGATGAAGGCATGGATGAAATCAGAATTTTGCCTGCATTTTGGAAATTTTATTTAGTAAACATGGTTGTAGATAAAATATTCCCAAAGGCAAAAAGACTGGTCCCATTTGGAATTCTCATGTAGATGGGTGCGGTGGGGGAGGGTAAATGCTCTGAGGCATAAGAATTAGATCCCCAGCTAGTGTAAATCAGTGTAACAGCATTGCTGTCAATGGGCTAGATCATCAGCCAATGTGTATTAGCATAGCTTTATTGATTTCAATAGATCAATACCGAAGTTATTATTTCCTGATAATGAGGCTCAGCTGCATATTTATAGACATAATGGTAGCAGCTTTTCGTTTGAAGAATTCCAACAGATGGGAAGCTAGTACTAATTGTATAGTTAACATTCACATATTTGGGGTTCTTCAGATTCAGCTCCAGAGTCTGTTTGTTACCTCTAAAGGGGACCCATTCTGAAAGAGACCTTGGTCAGAACCAGACCTTCCTTGGTGGGGTTTTTGTACCTTGCTGAGCTGCATATTCTTCTATTTGTGGTGTTTCTAACTACCTACACCTCATCATTCTGGTGGGAAATTTGTTCATTATCCTCCTGATAAAACTCAACCCACCTCTTCACACCCCCATGTATTTCCTCCTTGTGAGCCTGTCCTTCTTGGAAATAGAACAAGGGTAGGCAACCTATGGCATGTGTGCTAAAGGCGGCCCCCCAGCTGATTTTCAGTGGCACTCACACTGCCTGGGTCCTGGCCACCAGTCCGGGGGGGCTCTGCATTTTAATTTAATTTAAATGAAGCTTCTTAAACATTTAAAAAACCTTATTTATTTTGTATACAATAATAGTTTAGTTATATATTATAGACATAGAAAGAGACCTTCGAAAAACATTAAAATGTTTTACTGGCATGCGAAACCTGATATTAGAGTGAATAAATGAAGACTTGGCACAGCACTTCTGAAAGGTTCCCAACTCCTGAAATAGAATATCAGGCTTGGGAAAAATCTCAGGAGGTCATCTAGTCCAACCCTCTGCTCAAAGCAGGATGAGTCCCTAACTAAATCACCAAATGGCCCCTTCAAGGACTGAACTCAAAAACTCCAAGTTTAGTAAGCTAATGTAGAAACCACTGAGCTAGCCCTCAGATTCTGAATTGCTGCCTGATGGGGCATAAGAGAATTTCTATGGCAAGCTGCACAGCCCGGATGTATGTTTTCACCATCCTGGGCCTCACTTGAATGCTGTCTCCTAGCAGCCATGGCGTATGATCATTATGTGGCCATATGCCCCCCCTTGCACTACACAGCCATCATGAGTGGTCAGGTGTGCAGGCAGCTAGCAGCCATCTCATGGGTCATCAGCATCTTGATGGAAGTGGTTCAGACCAGAAGGGTCTTCAACCAGTCCTTCTGCAGCTCCAACCGCATCCACCATTTCTTCTGTGACAGTCCACCAATGGTGAAGATGGTGTGCACAGACATGTCCAAGATCAAGATTGTTTTCATGGCTTAATATTATCATTTCAGCTGCACTATTATGTATGGATTTTTGGCACTTGCAGGATGGTAATGGTGTTTCTAACTCTCCTGACTTTATTGCACCAGTAGGGAATTCCCGTCTGGCAGATCAGTCCTTTATAGGCTACATGCAGCTGGACACCAGAGCAACAAATTGCTAATAACCTAGGGAACTATTTTTAACAATGCCCAAATGACTCAGAAGCCTAAGTCTCATTTTTTTAAAAGTGACTCAAGCACTTAGGAACCTTCGTGTGCTATTTTCAAAACCACCTAAACAAGTTAGGTGCCTAACACCCTTTGAAGCCAATGCAACATAGGTGTCTAACATGCTTGGAAACTTCTGAAAATCCTCCTGGGAAATATGTGCATCTTTAGGTGCCTGGAAACCTTTGGAAATCTGGCCCCAAGTCTTTATACCAGGATAGCTGAATACAGTATGGAAAGGGTACATTTATAACAATAAAACTGAGCCTTCTAGAGGGTGATCCAGTTAAACTATAATTATTTTGATTAAATATATATATACTCCTAACTGAAGTACTTATACCAATGCAGGGACTGTGCATCAACCAGGCTTTTTAAAATCAGGTTTCACACACCATGGCTGACAATGGTTGAATACCTAACACTTAAGAAACTCAAAGATGTGACTGAGGAAAAGCCTAATTTTTTTTTCCATAACAATTTGTGGATGTGAATTGTGGGAAGTTAATGCTGCTGACCAGAAGAAAATTGAAGCTTTTGAAATGCAGTACTGGTGAAGACTCTTGCTTATCTCATGGATGGAAAAATATGGAAAAAAAGAAAAATAAATAAAAACAAATGCCTATGTTAGAAAATTTCTTGGAGAGAAGCAGACCCTGGTGTCAGAAATCAGAACTGCAAACTTATGTACTTTGGTTACATTAAGTGTCAAGATGGAAATAACTTCGAGAAAGTTATTATGGAAGGAATGGTGTGGGAGAGAAGCAGACCCTGGTGTCGGAAACCACAACTGCAAACTTATGTACTTTGGGTACATTAGGTGTTGAGATGGAAATAACTTTGAGAAAGATATTATGGAAGGAATGGTGTAGGGTCATTGTAATAAGAGACAACCAGTAGGGAGATGGCTGGATGGTATGCAGTAGAGCAGGTATGACCTGCTGAGTGCATGATGTTTGTGATGGATCTTGAAGGCTGATGTCACTGATATTCAGACATGAAAAATGCACTTACTTAAACACATATCAGACAAAGACATGCAGCAGTGGCACACGATGGTAAAAATATAGGCTGAAGGGAGTTAGGCACCCAACTGCCTTAAAGTTTGATGGGATACAAGTGCCTAAATCCCTTAAACACCTTTGAATGTGCCTAATTCTCTTAAACTCCTTTGAAAATCTACTATCATGACATCTCAATCTAGTTCATACTGGACAGAAGTGAAACTTAGACTAAGTCTCTCATTAGAAGTGCTGTAGCCAGGTTGAAGACATTTTCTCCATCGGAGTACTTTTATCTTTAAGTCCAGGTCTTTGATGAAAATGTTCTGGTTTTTCATACAAAAATTAAACTAATCCACTGTCACCTCCCTCCCCCAATTTGTTTTGTTTTATTTTTCTGGGAACCAAAATGGACATGGAAAAAAAAAGTTCAAATGGAAAAAAATGTGTTCTTGTTGAAATTTTGGGTGGGTAAAAGGACTATCACCTGACTACCTCTACAAATGTTGTTCTCTATCATCAAAATGAGTTGCTTTTGCTAGAAGTCAGGACAGTTACAAATATGGTATTTTTCTTCACTAAAATAGCCAGTTATGATTCTGTGGATTACAGGCAAGTCAATCTTATTTCAGTTCCAAGTATATTTATTCCAATAATATAAATACAATTATAAAATTGTATAATCCCACATCAGTTTAACCAGGTTCAGAAAAGAGGACAGTAGGACTGGGTGCTCAATTGAAAGACACAGCTTCAGAGAGAAGGGCAGCTCAGCAGAGCCCAGACTCCAGATGTTGGGACATCTGGGATAAAGTCAGGGCCACCTAGAGGAGTGGGCAAGTGGGGCAATTTGCCCCAGACCCCGGGCCCCGCAGGGGCCCCCACGAGAGTTTTTTGGGGCTCCTGGAGCAGGGTCCTTCACTTGCTCCAGGGGCCCTGGAAAACTCTTGCGGATCCCGGGCCCCCGGAGCTTCTTCAGCTCCCGGTCTTCGCCAGCTAGGGGTCCTTCCACTCCAGAGAGGAAGGACCCCCCATCTCTGAATTACCACCGAAGCAGGGGTCCCCCACCACCGAAGACCCCAGACCTTCGGAATCCTCTGGGTGGCCCTGGATAAGGTAGGTCTACCTTCGACTCCAGGTGAGATAGACATGTAAGTAGACACTTTGTTGTTTTAAAAATTATTTTCTCTTATGTTATGCTTTGTTCCCACTGTTAAGATTAAACAATATTTTGTCTTGAGAAATTTGTCTGATCACTGCATTCAATGCTGGCCGCAGCTCCTGAAGAGAAGACATGCAGGTGCTGAATTCGGTCAGATCTGCTGAGTAAATATGGTCAATACACAATGTGCTGCAGCCCAAGTCTAAGAGGGGGAGAATCACAGAATTCTGCACCCGGGAAGTGGAGGCATGAAGCCTGAGACCTGAAGGGGTGAACTCTGTAGGAACATTTTTTCAACCATGCTTGGGGTAGGGGAGCAGAAAGCATCCTCAGCAGCTAGCCTAAGATCCTAGCAATTCTAATTCACTGAAAAATGCATTTTGGAGGGCACCAAAACTACTTTCTTTGGGTCAAATTTGGCAAATAGTTTTGGCCCAAAAAAGAAACTGAAAATTGTTTTGGGGGGTGACATTCCCCTCTGGTGCTATCTGGACCACTGATCTACTAGGTCACTCCAATCCTCCACTCTGGGAGGCAGCCTTACCCTGCTCTGCTGTAAGAATTCCCACTCCTGGGCTGTTCACACACAGCCTCCAGCATGTAAGCTGCTCCCAGGTACGTGAGTGAGAACTTGTAGCCAGCTGCTGAGTGGATTCTGCAACAGAATGACACTAACCAATATCTCCGGTCTGAGACACAGCTCTAGGAACCTTCATCTTGCAAAATCCAGTTATGCCCACTGGACCCTGCAAGCTCATATGAGTTTGTCAATTTAACAAAGAAATTGATATGTGCCAGCTTTGTTATCACAAGAGGAGTCACTGACATGTCTCAGACCAAATGCACTGCTTCAGGAAGAATAAACAAACACATTTATTAACTGCAAAAGATAGATTTTAAGTGATTATAAATCAAAGCACAAGAAGTCAGATTTGGTCAAATTAAATAAAAGCGAAACACCTTTCAAGCTGATATTAACACTTTCAGTACCCTTACAAACTTAGATGCTTCTCACCACAGGTTGGCTGGTTGCCCTTCAACCAGGCTCACCACTTTGATTAGCACTTCAGTCACTTGGTGGTGGTATCTGTAAATGGAGGTGGAGTAGAGAGAGCATGGCCAATATCTCTCCCTTTTATAAAGTTCTTCCTTCTTTCTTGGCTTTGCCTCCCCCTTCAGAGTCAGGTGAGTATTATCTTATCATAGTCCCAAACCAACCAAGGGAAGGTGGATGACTCACTTGAGAGTCCAACTGATTCTTTGTTGCTGCCCAGGCCCATGTCCTCTGTTCCTGTGAAGTTGGGCCAGGTTTGTCCAATACATGCCCTGGTGAGGTTTGAACTGTCCCTCTGCTCCTGGAGAGTTTTGCCTGGTCTTGTTTTAACATTTTCAATCTCATAACTATATACAGGTAATTATAACCAGTTCATTACTATAACAACAATGCTCAGTGCATCATGAGCCTTCCAAAGACATCGGACATGACAAACTTTGCATTGGAAGCCACACAATCATATTATAAGGATGAACATGGAGGTGTGGGGTGTTCCCCCAAGGTACAGAGTGTCATATGGGGGAAATGTCAAAACAAGTCATTGTGACATTTTGGAAATGAAACCTCATTTCTAATCAACATTATATTTATGAAACAATATTTACAATTTCATAATGTGAACTTGAATCAACATATAAAATCTTTCATTAGAGCCCAGTGATTTTGTTTTGTTTTCTTTTTTCATTTTGGTGAGACAAACAACCAACCAACCCCACAACATGCAGTTTGAAACTGAAACAAACAAATTTTGTACAAATGTTTTGCTTCAGCCACTGAATCAAAATATCAATAACTCACCGAGCTCTAAGCAAAAGCCATGTGGACTGGCTGTTTCATGAGAAAGGAGAACTGTAAACTTTGGTTCTTGATTTTCAAAGGGGATACTTTCAAAGGCCTTTGAACTCCTCTAGTCTCCCTTGAAAATCCCATGCTGGAATACCTGGCCTCTACCACTCAAGGGAAAACAGGTCTCCTTTAGCTACTAGTAGCTCTCTGGTTCTCTTCTGAGTCCAGCTTCTAGAGGGAGACATAACATAGATATAAACAGAGACATTATATCACCCTGTAGGCCACTCCTCTAGACTTTGCACCTGAAACAAGCATATTGCCTCCTTGTGCACCAAAGGAAATGCAAAGTGAAGTGGGATTTGTAAGGAATAGCCAGCATGTGTTTGTCAAGAACAAATCTTGCCAAACCGATCAAATATCCTTCCTTGACAGGTTACTGGGTTGGTGGATGAGGGGAATCAGCAGATGAGATATATCTTTATTTTAGTAAGGCTTTTGACATGTCCCACATGACATTGTCCTAAATAGACTATGGAAATGCAGTCTAGACAAGTTATTATAAGATGGGTGCACAAGTGATTGAAAGACCATACTCAAAGAGGAGGTATGAATGTTTCACTGTCAAACTAAGAGGACATATCTAGTGGGGTCACACAGGGTCAGTGCTGGGTCCAATACCATTCAACATTTTAATGAATTACTTTGAAAATGTAGTATAAAGTATGCTTATAGAAGTTGCAGATGACACCAAGCTTTGAGGGGAAACAAGCACTTTGGAGGACAGGATTAGAATTCAAAACAACATTGACAATTTGGAGAATTGGTCTAAATTAATCAGAAACAAATTCAACAAAGATAAGTGCACACTACTTCACTTAAGAAGGAAAAATCAAATGCACAACTACAAAATGAGGAATGACTGACTAGGTGGTGGTACTGTGGAAAAGATCTGGGGTTATGGTGGATCAAAATATAATATGTTTCAACAATGTGATGCAATTGTGAAAAAGGCTAATATCATTCTGGGATATCTTAACAAAAGCCTGGTATGTAAGAGAGAGGAGGTAATTGTCCCACACAACTCGGCACTGGTGAGGCATCAGCTAGAGTACTCTGTCCAGTTCTGTCCAGATGAGGACAAATTGGAAAGAGTCCAGAGGAGAGCAACAAAAATGATGAAAGATTTAGAAAACCTGACCTATGCAGAAAGGTGAAAAAACTGGGCATGTGTAATGTTGAGAAAAGAAGACTGGGGGGATCTGATAAGGACTGTTATAAAGAGTATGGTGATCAATTGTTCTCCATTTCCACTGAAGGTAGGGCAAGAAGTAACGGGCCTAGATTTGTTAGATTTTTGGAAAAGCATTCTAACTCTAAAGACTTGGTCCTGCCTCATCACAGGGACTGGAACTGATGACTTTAGGAGGTCCCTTCCAGCCCAATATTTCTATGATTCTGTGATTTTGTTAATGACATAAACAGAGAGTTAAGGGTTAAGAAGCTCAGCTAGCCTAACTGTCACCTGACCAGAGGAACCAATGCGGGGACAAGATGTTTCAAGAGGAAGGAGGGAAGTTCTTCACTTGTTCTATTCATTAAGTTCTGTGCCAGAGTGAAAAGATCCAGGAATCAACTAGGGTATTGAGTATTAGAGACGGAATGAATTAGTTTATGTTTATTTCCTTTTGTGACTTTGTCTTATTTGCATTAGAGGGATAATCAAATTGGGTTTTCTTTTGTGTAACTAAGGTTTTTGCCCAAGGGAACATCCTCTGTGTTTTAAATCTGTTGTCTGTGAGAGTAGCTTACATGCTAATCTCAGAGGTATTTCTTTCACCTCTTTTCCTTAATTAAAAGTCTTCTTTTTAAGAACCTGATTGATTTTTTCCTTGTTTTAAGGTCCAAGGGGTTTGGATCAGTGTTCACCAGGAAATTGGTGGAGAAGTCTCTCAAGGTTACCCAGGGAAGGGTTACAGTACTTGGGAAGGAGATATTTTGAGGCGGAAGACAAAGTTTCCCAACTGACTAATAAACAGCTGTTTTAAATGATTTGGGTGGTGTCAGCATACTGATCTAAGCTGGTAATTAAGCTTAGGGGTTCTCATGCAGGTTCTCACATCTGTACCCTAAAGTTCAGAGTGGGGGTGAAACCTATGACAGTTACCCTGTTCAACCACAAATGGTCATCGAGCCCCACTACTGCTGTGGGGAGAGGGACCCGTAGCTGTGGCCAATTACCCCCTGCATCTGGTCGAGTTTTAGTGCCACGATGAATGCTGGAGTCCACAGATGCTTGTGTGTCAACACAGGGAGGGCTAACGCCGTGCCATGTTTCTCCATGGGTGAACTGGAGTGAGGCAGGCTCTTGGACTGTCTGCCTGGCACCATCCAGAAAAACTAGGGGCTAGCTTCATAAACTAGGCATGGGGACACTGAGTGTCACCAGACGTAACTTTTAAGTACCTAGAAAACCACTGGGAGTCTGGGATTCCCAAAGGCTGAGTTCAGCTCTCAGGCTCCCTGTGCAATGAGTGGGAAGTGACAGGTGCCTCAGAATGAGATTTGCAAAAGCCAGAACTCTGGTTGGGGAATCAGCTAAGGTAACCAATGGATGCAACAAGGAGAGGAATGTGTGCTAAGCTCCACCCCTCTCAGGCAGTTCAACACATAAGCTTTTTTTTGCAAGTGAGGGAAAGAGGCGCTCCTCCATAACTTTTAGCCTAATGGTTATGAGACGCACCTGGGATATGGGAGACCCCAGGTTCACATCTCTCATGCTGAGTGGCAGAAGGGATTTGAACAGGGCTTTGCCACCTCTCAAACCACTGCCCTGTGGGATAGTCTGACTGAGGGCTCACTCAATCCCTCCTGCTGGAGTCATTCCAGGGTGGATAAATAATGAAAATCATTGGAGCAGGGGAGCTGGATTCTGGGTGTCCCAGCTGAGTGCTGTAACCACTAGGCTATAGAGTCATTCTTGTGCTTGCTTTCTCTCTGTCTAGCCTACCCAGAGCAGAGAGGGAATACTCCCTCTATATACATCTCTAGGGAAATAGCACCTGCTCAGATGTAGGCCCCTTTTTTCCCCAAGGCCTCTTCTCCTATAGAGGGATGGGGTAGCCCCTCTTCGAACGAGTCTGAGGAGACCCTCCCCACTCCTGGAAATTCTGTGCTCAGATCAGGGCCCCAGAATGCCAGAAGCCTCCCAAATAAAAATAGACCCATGTACAATGGACAAACCTCACTGCCTTCTCTGAGCTATTAGTGAGATGCACAGATACTGTGGTGATGGGAGTCTTATAAGTAGTTATAGATTCATAGGCCAGAAGTGACCATTGTGATCAGCTAGTCTGACCTCCTGTATAACACAGGCCAGAGAATTACCCAAAATAATTTCTAGAGATCTTTTTTGGGAAAAAAAATCCCATCTTGATTTAAAAATTATCTGTGATGAAGAATGTACCGCAACCCTTGGTAAGTTGTTCCAATGGTAAATGCACACCTTATTTCTTGATGGCATAGATAGGATAGATGAGATAGATACTAAAGAATAATATGAAATCAATTTTATTTTATGTAACACCCTTTTAGACAAAATATACCCCACACATTTTGCAGAGAAAAAAAATATATATAACAGGATTAAATAGTACACAAAAGCAGAGATAAATGAACATAATTAGTGTAAGTTAATGAGAAATAAACACAGGAAAATGAGAAATACTATAACTGAACTTTTTGGTCACTTTGGGCTTGTTTATTACAGACTCCTGGCTGGGATTGGTGTGTCAGCAGAGCCCCATAGTGGCATAGCTACACCATCTGCCTGAATGACATAAGCTATACCATCAGACACACGCTTCTGTCAGCATAGTTCCTCTACATGATGGATTTTGGTGGCATAGCATGTCAGTGAGGGACAGTGACTTTTTTCACACTCCTAGCCCACATAGCTATTTGGTAAACTTTGCAGTGTAGACCAGACCTTCCACAGTATTTCTCATCTAAAGATATGAAATAACTTTATAGACAGAAAAAGGTTGGGCAGTTTTGTTTTGTTTTTTGAAGGAGGCTAACTCTCATTGGCAGATGGACACCTACATCCCTTTGGCTCCCATGAAAATCCAAGCCTCAGCCTTTGAGGGAGTTAGGCAATAGGGAATGTTCAATTCACCCACTACTAATATGCACCCATATCAGGGATGGAGCATCAAATGAAACATGGCAGAGGCGTTTACAGGCCTATGAGCTTTTACTCCCATGAGTGAAGGGATTTGTGTGCATTGGCAGGAGGGGAGAGGATGTACGTCAATCCAACAATTACTTATGGCCATGATTTTCAAAGAGGCATAGAGGAGTTCATTGAAAAATCAATGGGAGTTGGGTGCCTAACTCCCTTAGGCTCCCTTGGAAATCTGAGCCCACATGCTTAAGTAGTTGAAGGACTGGCCCAAAATTTCACTTTTTTAGTCAAATGTATATCATAGAATCATAGAAATGTCAGGCTGTAAGGGAACTTAAGAGGTCATCAAGTCCAGCCCCCTGTGCTGAGGCAGGACCAAGTGAAGCTAGACCAAACCTGATAGGTGTCTGTCCAACCTGTTCCTAAAAACTTCCAGTGATGGGGATTCCACAACTTCCCTTAGAAGCCTGTTCCAGAGCCAGGGGCGGCTCCAGGCACCAGCAAGCCTAGCACGTGCTTGAGGCGGCAAGCTATGAGGGGCGCTCTGCCGGTCGCCACGAGGGCGGCAGGCAGGGTGCCTTCAGTGGCATGCCTGCGGAGGGTCCGCTGGTCCCACGGCTTCGGTAGACCTCTCGCAGGCTGCCGCTGAATCTGTGGGACTGGGAACCTCCTGCAGTCAAGCCACCAAAGGCAGCCTGCCTCCGTGCTTGGGGCGGCAAAATACCTAGACCCTCCCCTGTCCAGAGCTCAACTCCCTTGAGAGTTAGAAAGCTTCTCCTAACAGCTAACCTAAATCTCCCTTGCTGCAGATTAAGCCCATTGCTGCTTCTCCTACCTTCAGTGGGCATGAAGAACAATTGATCCCTCTCATCTTTAGATGAGCCATTAACATATTTGAAGCCTGTTATCAGGTCCTCAGTCAGTCTTCTTTTCTCAAAACTAAACATGCCCAACTTTTTTCACCTTTCCACATAGGTCAGGTTTGCTAAACCTTTTATCATTTGTGTTACTCTCAGCTGCACTCTCTCCGATTTGTCCACATCTTTCATAAATATGTGAAACATATTCAAGGCCACACAGTAACAAATATTATGTTTATAAATTAAGGTTAATTGTAACGTTCTATCGTTGGATCATTTCTCGAACCTCCCTAGTGATTAACCTCCATATTTAATAACATTTAGCACCATATAAAATCTTTCACCCATAGATATGAAAGCTCTTTGCAACAGTCCTGAGGCTTCAACTCTGCTGCTCCAACCCCTAGACCCATTCCCCTGCAAGAGTCATCAATTGTAACCTAGGATCCTGACTCCCAGTGTCCCCCTTCTCTAACCACTAAAACCCACTCCCTTCCCAGAAAGCAGAATAGAACCCAGGAGTCCTGACTCCCAGAACCCACATGTTCTAACTTACTACATCCTATTCATGGAAGTAGATACCGATGCCAGCATTCTTGATTCTCTTAGAAGAACATTTTCCTCACTAGGACCTTTTTCATGGCTCTCTTCACATCCTTGTTCCTCAGAGTATAGATCAATGGGTTTAACATGGGGGTGATGATGTTGTACAGCAGAGAAATTAACTTGTCATTATCCAGTGAGTAGCTAGAGAGGGGTCTGACATAAGTGAAGATACTACTTCCATAGTAGAGCAGGACTGCGGTGAGATGTGACACACAGGTGGAGAAGGCCTTGCTCCTCCCCTCAGGGGAATGTATCTTCACTATCCTTGAAACAATGTACCCATATGAAAGTCCAATGCACAGGGTGGGGCTCCACCCCAAGAAGATGCTGGAGACCAGTATCATGGTGATATTGAATGAGATGTCTCCACAGGAAAGAGCCAGCAGTGGTGGAATATCACAGAAGAAGTAGTTGATCCTGTTGGCCTCACAGAAGGGTAGGTGGATAGTGAGGAATGTGTGCAAGGCTGCATTGAGTGCACCACTAAGCCAGGAGACTGACACCAGCAGAACACAAAACTTCCTGTTCATGAGCAGCGTGTAGCGCAGGGGTTTGCATATGGCCATGTAGCGGTCGTACGCCATGGTGGCCAGCAACATGCACTCAGCACCCACAAAAAAGAGGAAGAAGTAGAGTTGTGTTGCACATCTTGCATAGGAGATACTGCTCCTGCCTGAGACGAGGTGCACCAGCATCTGGGGGACAGTGGTGGTGGTCAGGCAGACGTCTAGGAGGGAAAGGTTTCCCAGGAAGAAGTACATTGGGGTTTGGAGACATGGTTGCACCAAGGAGAGGAAGATGATGAGCATGTTCCCCAAGATGGTGAAGATGTAGATGATGGAGATAACCCAAGACAGTAGGAAATGTAACCCCTGAATATTATGAAATCCAAGAAGGATGAATTCAGTTGGTGTGGTTTGGTTCTTCATGACCACATCTTCACCTGGCTGCAGCAGAGAGGAGAATGGTCTATAAAGAAGGGAAAAGGAGTTATCATACAAGAATTTGCATATTTCAGTTTGGTCACTGGCAGAACCAGGAATCTAGAATTTCTTCCTACTAATCCTCTCTAACCATTAGATCCCATTTCCCTCTCAGATCCAGGAATGGAGGCTAGACATCCTGATTCCCTGATCCTGATCTGAACCCTAGAACCTGCTTGTCTTCTGGAGCTTGTATTAGACCCCAGGAATGTCAGTGCTAGAGCATGCACCAATCCCAGGGCTGAAGAATGCTCGTGGCTCCTAGCC
>NC_066628.1:16003839-16091721 GCF_025201925.1 Gopherus flavomarginatus
TAAACAAATGATGCTGGCTCTTGCATTACTAACAATGGAGACCTGAAGGAGAACTTAAATATATATTCTTTAAAAGGACTTCTTGAGAACACATCCCTAGAGCATTTGTGTTCAAATATGAAGCTGCTTTGGGTGGAATTCCAGTGGGGAGGAGGGGGAATGGGAGGGAGATATTGTCAGTTTGTTCTCTGGTGAAATACCTGTAACTGTACTGTGTAGTGGTGATGTAAATTGTATTTGGAAATAGTAGTGTTCATGTTGATGTATGTCTATACCCACTGATATCCAAAGCCAGATTGTGGCTCTTTGGAGTGAAGCATAGATCACAACCACTTTTCTGGTGTCTTTTGACAATTTCTGCAGAATTAAGCATCTAAGCCCTATGGGTGGAAAATAAACTCTCCATATATGACCCTGATAAATGACCCTATAGGGCTGTGAATGGAAAGAGGTCTTGAGCATCTATAATTCACAGGGGTCTTTAGGAATACCCAGACTAAAATATCTGTTCTAACATCATTTAAATCAATGGATTTATGCCAGGGATGAATTTTGGTTCCATTACTTCTCAGATAGGGTGGTGACTCTGAAACCTACTGATGACATATTGGACCAGATTTTCAAACTTTGTTTACCTAATGATAAGGACGGAGACTGGGATTTTCAAAGAGGCCCAAGGGATTTAGGAACCCAGTTAGCTTTGCACTATGTCCAATGGAAGCTGGGTGCCTAACTCCCTGGAGTCCTTTGAAAATTCCAGCTACAAACCTTTATTTGAGCAAAAAATTCTATTTTGACCATTTGACAGCAGAAACTTAAAGCGTTTACTGGATTTGGGGTAGAGTATGGTATTTTAGCTGGAGACTGGGATATGGGTGTGGTGTGAGCAGAGACACCAGACTCCATTTGCCTTAGCAGAGAACTAGAGAATGCCCTATTGCCATAAGATCCACACATTATTAACTTTGTCCTCCAGTCTATCCTAGACTGCTCTGGAAATCTGAGGACCAAGAAGTCTATGAATTCAAGTCACCTCCACAGCTGATCAAGTTTCAGTAGCATACCACCACCTTTCTCCATTTCAAATTGACCCCGTCTCTCTTTCAGGAAGAACCACATATGCTTTAGGGAGTCAATAGGACTTATTTGTACCCTGTGATGTGTGACTAAATTATAACATGTAGATATAATAGTGTGAGCTGCTTTACAAAATTTTTAATTAGGGGTGAATTGGAGCCTAGAGAATTTAGTTTTGCCTTGAACCTGCAGGAAGGGAGTAACACACCCAAATTGAATTTAGCCATGATAGCAGAAAGAATTTGGCAAAGTTATAAGCAACTGAAAACAAGGTGTAATGGGGTTGGGTTCTCACCTCTAGTGAGGGCCCTTGGTGAGTGTGTGCAGGCTTGCACTTTCTCTCCCTGTAGCCCTCTTGGGTTCAGGTCCTTAATAAATCCTGTAATCTATCAATGTTCTTGGCCTTGGTGTTGAGCCATAACCCAGGGGTTTTCCACAGGAGGCAAGTCCTTGCCCTCTCTGGTTGCTTCAGGCTCCAGCTCTCTTGCTGGGCCACTAAGAAGTTCCATTCCCCTTCTGGGGTGCCTCAAAATCCAGGCTACTACTCCCCCACTGGCTAATGGGGGAGTAGAACAGCTTCAACAGAGGAGATTGAGAGACACCTCTGAGCACACCTACCAGATTAGACCCCCACAAGTGAGATACGTGAGGGAGCACCAAGTTTGTAAATGCCACTGGGGAGTTGGCATGAGTCAGGGCTGAGCTGCTCAATGGTGTCAGTAATTTGACAGCTTCCCACAAGCCCACTGGCAAAAATATAGGCACCTCTGGGACTTTACTGGTGGAAATTTAGGCACCTGAGGACATTAGGCAACTAAAGGGCAAAGTAGCAGGGTTTTCATAACTGTTAATAGTGTCT
Organism: Gopherus flavomarginatus; assembly: GCF_025201925.1. Taxonomy (NCBI): domain Eukaryota; kingdom Metazoa; phylum Chordata; order Testudines; family Testudinidae; genus Gopherus; species Gopherus flavomarginatus. The sequence continues at coordinate 16,005,776 of NC_066628.1, forward strand.
AAATGTTGGTCTTAGGAACCTAAGTTAGGCAGTAAGGCACCTAAATCTCCCTTGTGACTCTAACCCTAAGTCTTTAAAGGGTGTGGTTGCAAAGAAAACCTAGCAAATATGACCTGAGTGAACCCCCTGTGGCAATGTCTGAGTATGCAGAGAGCCTGAAACAATAGCTTGGAAATGGAAACTGACTCATTTATTTCAATGGGTGCTGTTACAACCTGGCCCTGCTCTCCCCCTTGTCAGGTATCAGTCTGTTGTACTCAGATCCAGACTATGGTTCCCATGTGATTCTAACCCCTCTTTTTCTAGATAGTGACTGGTCACTATCTCTAGCTCTGGGTCTCTTTTAGGCATATTGCCAGGTGAGGACCCCCTGCATGACACCCTTCTTAGGCAGTGGGAGTCTGCAGTTCACCTGTCTTTGACCACAAAACAACTGACTCATTTCTCCCATCCACCAATTGGTTATACCCATCACCCTCACCTGGCAGTGGGAGCCCAGACAAATCCTTCAGGGACAATGCAGGAGGAAAGCAAGAGACACAAACATTTTACAGCACCACGCCAGAGGTACAGAACTTAGAAGAACAGCATCCTCAAAGCACCCCTCTCAGTCTGATCTCACCACCCCTGGTTCTGGTCAGCATCCTTAGGTGATGCTGAGTCTCAAAACCACGCCCTGTTTCCAGGTGCTTTTGCTTAGGGAATTTCCCATCTCCAAATCCTATCCCTGTTTGCTTCTGTGTAGCGAGTCAGTCAAAGTCTGTGGCCCTGCCAGCAGAAAACCCATTGTTCCAGGACAGAAGTATCAGTATGCATTGATGGCCAGTGATGGATCTCTAACTGTGAGTGATTTCCAATGCATCCTGCATTCTAGCAGGGGCAGCAGTGCTCAGAAAGTCTGATGCTGTCAGGATGGGCCACTTTTTCACTAGCATCTGGATATTCTAAACCAACAAGGAGGTTACAATGGAAAACAAAGGTCTCAATGAAGGTGACAATCACAAAATTGCTAAAGTACACAGGCATGCTATGTCACCAGCCCTATACAAACCTAACTCTGCGTTCACAAATTCTTTGTGAGTGAATTTCCCAGATGTTTTTATTTTTGTTTGCTTTTTTAACAGAAAATGCTGTTGGTAGGAGATTAGAAGTCATTTAGGCAGTTGTAGCTGTCAGACATTCATAGAAATGTAGGGCTGAGAGGGACCTCAAGAGGTCATCAAGTCCAGCCCTCTGTGCTAAGACAGGAACAAGTAAACCTGGAGCAGCCCTGCTAGGTGTTGTCCAACTTCTGAAAAACCTCCAATGATGGGGATTCCACAACCTCCCTTGGAAGCCTGGTCCAGAATTTAACTGCCCTTCTAGTTAGAAAGATTTTCCTAATCTATTACCTACATCTCCCCTGCTACAGATTAATCCCATTGCTTCTTGTTTTATCTTTAATGGACAGGGAGAACAATTTATTACCGTCCTGTTTATATCAGCCCTTAACATACTTGAAGATTGTTGCCAGGTCCCACCTCAGCCTTCTTTTTTTAAGACTAAACAGGCCCAGTTTTTTTAACCTTTCTTCCTGTCAGGTTTTTGAACCCTTTGATCATTTTTGTTGCTCTCCTCCAGACCACGGCTGCTTGGGAAGCAAGTGGGGAAATTTGCCCCAGGCCCCGGGCCCCATAGGGGCCCCCACTAGAATATAATATTCTATAGTATTGCAACCTTTTTTATGGAAGGGGCTCCTGAAATTGCTTTGCCCCAGGCCCCTTGAAATCTCTGGGTGGCCCTGCTCCAGACTTTCTCCAATTTGTCCACATCTTTACTAAAACGTGGAAGTAATAAAATACAGACCAGACTTTAAATGTGACCTGCCCTTCTGGATGCCTCCTGAGTAAGCTGCCACTTTCTGAGACCCTTCTCCAGCCCCAGGAGTGAACCCCTTCCATGTGGCCAGCTCATGCCTCTACTTCTTTCTGGGGTGGGATCCAGAAATCCAGCCACACTCCAACGAGGTTGCCAGTTTCCCCCTTCATGGGTGCCAAACCCATTACCTCTCAGGTCCAGATGTTCTTGGACTATGCCAAAGTTCCCTGTTGGGACCCTGTGGTCAAGAATAATTTGCAGTGACACAGAAACAGGAGTATTTGTCCAAAACATGCACAGTGCTTAGAGAAGGCAGATTTTTAAAATAACAAAAAGACCTACAGGACCCATTGTCTTTCTTATGTTTGACATTCCCCTCCAGCCCCTTGGTGTCTCCTGTTCTCTCTGGACACCAAGTTACAGCTTGACCACTGCAGTTCCTGCCTCTCACTCTGTCTGTTTGTTTTTCTTCACCCTGTTGGCTCTGGGTCTTTTTGTCATGTTCCAGCAGAGCCAAGCACTTCCTTTTTAACCCTTCAGGGTCTTTTGATCTCAGCCCTAGCCTTAGGAAGAGTAAAACCTCCTAACATGGATGGTGCTAGCCAAGCTGGTTCTTCCCCGAGTTGATGACCCAGCCCATTGTTGTCTTAACCCTTTGAAGTGGGTACCTCAGAGGCTGAATGACCCGTCATGAGTTCATTAACAACACACGTTACAACCTCCTTTGCTTTAACATTACACAGTCATAGAATCACAGAGTCAGAAGAGACCTCAGAAGGTCATCTAGTCCACCCTTCTGCTTAAACCAAGATCAATCCCCAGACAGAATTTTGCCCCAGATCCCTGAATGCCACTCTCAAGGATTGAACTCACAACTGTGGGTTTAGCAAGCTTATGCTCAGACCACTGAGCTATCCCCCCCGGAGTCAACTGTCAGTATAGAACTAAAAAGGGAAACCACATTATACATCATATTGTTAAGCAATAATACAGACATTTTCTGACTTTGTGACACCTCCCAAGTTCAGACACTTCAGTGGGGCTCAATGATCAGAAAAAAACAACTGTATTTATGGAAACAAAGAAGTTACTCTTGGTCAAGTATTTCCTCAGAGCCTCCTTGACTTCTTGTTCCTCAGACTGTATATGATTGGGTTGAATGTTGGAATAATGACCGCGTACAACAGGGCGAGGGCTCGATCGGTGTCGACAGAGACATTGGAACTGGGCCTCATGTAGGTGATAAAGCCGCTGCAGTAGAAGATGATTGTGATTAAGTGTGAGGAGCAAGTGGAGAAAGCTTTGTGTCTCCCCTCTCCTGAGTGCATCTTCAGAATGGTGCAGATGATGCTTGCATAGGAGGTGATGATTAAGATTAAGGGGACTATTGTTAACACCATAGTGAGAAAGGAAATAATAGCATTGATGAGCGATGTGTCCGTGCTCATCAGCCTAAGCACTGGGAGGATGTCACAGAAGAAGTGGTTGATTTTATTCGGCCCATGGAAGGGTAACATTAATATGGCTGTCGTTTGCTCACATGCCACCAACTTGCCCACGATCCACACCATAGCTGCCAAGCTTAGGGTGACCTTTCTGCTCATGATGAGTGAGTAACGCATGGGGTTGCATATGACAATGTACCGGTCATAGGACATAACAGTCAGCAGGCCACACTCTGTGCTGCCAAAGAAAATGTAGAAGTACATCTGGACTGCACAGCCCAGGGAAGAAATAGCCTGCTTCTCTGACAGGAGGTTGGTCAATGTCTTAGGGATGATCACTGAAGTGTAGCAGATCTCCAAGACTGACAAGTTCCTGAGGAAGAAATACATGGGGGTGTGGAGGGCCAGGTCAGCAACCGTGACAGCAATGATGAGGCCATTTCCTATCAGTGTGAAGAGGTAGATGAGTAAGATGAGGACAAAAAGAAGGGGCTGCAGATGCTGGAGGTCTGAGAAGCCCAGAAGGATAAACTCTGTCACTGCTATTAGGTTTTCCTCCATAGCTCGGTCCTGTTGAGACCACATAGGTATTTAGATCCCTTTCAGGGGTTTCCATGGGATCTCATAATAGATAGAAAGATAGATTAGATAGAATAACAGTTACATAATCAGCTTCACCCTGTCCCCTTTCTCATCTCTCTATGTTCACACAGCTCAGGTCTTCTATCCCTTGGATCTTACTCATCTCTAGCTGGCCATTCTGACACCCTGTCCCATACTCACCTCAGGAACGGACATTGGTAGCTGCTGTGTCCACTCCAGAGGGGCAGTTAGGCCATACCTGAGCTGCGCTGCGACCCAGTGCACTTGGTCACAATGCCTGGAGTGGGGGGCTGGGTACAGCCCCGCAGGACAGGCACTGCAGGAGCCACCACTGCAGAGTGAGTCATGGACACACACAAAAAGTCATGAACAAATGGGAAAATCACAGTGTCTGTGACTTCTTTCCCATTGTGACAGACATGCAGCCCTATGAATGATTATTAAAGAGCACCTCCACATGTGTTCCCACTTCCCTACCTCACACAGTGCCATCCCATTAATGAGAATGAGATACCAGAGTGTTGAGAGAATAAACACTAGACAAACCAATAACAAACAGCCCAGACACATGGCTGGTCTCATTTAATCTTATACTTCTCTGCCAGCAAATGTGGTTAGATTTACCTCTCTCCGTTACTGGAACACAGCTGGACCAATTTCTGTTCTTCTTCACAGATAAGATTCTCCAGTGTGTCTCTGGGACTCTCAAATCTGGGTGAGATGAGAGAGAATCCTGTAGATGAATATATTTTAGGTGTCATTGAAAATGACATTGCAAATAGATAGAGTCGATAGGCAGATAGATGAATCATTCATTACTATTAGTTACCTTGATAGAAAGACATTTTGCATAATACCTTTGAAAAGACAGAAAGAACAAAATTAAGAACAATTCTGTAGATTAGATACATAAGAGTAAATTAGATTGAGTGATTAGATGAGAGAAAGAGAGAGAGAGAGAGTGAAAGAGATTGTCTATTTTTCCTTCAATTCTGGAGATAATTTAGGTGTTGATGGCTCCATAAAATGAACTTGGGGTCATAATAGTAAAGAAGGAAAATGCCTCAGACTATCCCACAAGTACTTTACTCTGGGCAGTCAAACCTTCCCACTTCTAAGCAGTTCCAGCATTTCTGAAAGTGACTTATCTTGACCGAGAAGCTTCTCTGCTAGTGAATCTCAGACATCAATCCTTTCTGTACTGTTCAGTGACTACTGGGATAAAATCCCCAGGGTTCTACTGACTATGGGTGCCTGAGAGAATTTTTAATTGTATTCTGTTTGTAAGCACTTTGATCAATTAAATCAACTCAGCAGTAAAGAAACTACCATTAAATTCAGAGATGGTCCAGTCCAAATTGCAATGTCAACTGTTCTTGTTGATCAAGGTCAGAATATTGGTTTACTCTCAGTTCTCCAAGCATTTACAGTAGACATATTCTTTATCATGATTAAGATGTGTTTGTTGCAATAAGGGTCTGACACCTTAGACCCTAGACAATTTATATAAGCTTCTCAGGAACAGGCTTCTGAAGAACATGTAACAAGGATGTATAAATTGTATCTAGAAATGTCAAGAACAAATATAACTGATAGGTAGGCCAAAAGCTTTAAGCACTAATTGCCAGTGATCTCAACAGCATAGATCTTGGTGGAACTGGTGTGAGGTCTGACTAGACTTTAAGGAGATATGGTGTTCGCTTCATCATGATCTCAACATCCAACTGGGAACAAATTGCCCCTCCCCCTGTTGGCATTCTCAGGATGGAACTGAGAACTCACTGGACCATGGGTAGTTATTAACTCCCCTCTTATCCCTAGAGTGACTTCTTAAAGACAGAGCTGAGGCACACTGGTCAAGAGTGTGTGTAGGGAAATTCACAGTGCTGTTCCCATGCTGTGATAGATCTACAGAAAGCCAAGTACAGCATCCTCCAGGGATATCAGCTCTTCCCACTATTAATTTCTAAATCTCCAGTTCAGATCTATCCCCTGGCAGACATGACTCCACTTTGTTACCACATGATGGCTGCTTGTTGTCTCATGTGAAATGTATGCAGTGGTTCTCAAACCAGCTCCCAGCAGACAAGTTTCCATGTCTAAAATGTATTCACTAACAGCCTTGGAAATAATTTGCAAACTTCTTGTTAAGTTCATCTCAGCAGCCAAGGGCTAGTGGTGAAATTCACTGCAGTGTCATTCCCATTGGGGGTAACTTTCAGCGTGAACCGGACAATCATCTCCCTTACACTCCTTTAAAAATCCTGGCCTAAACCTGCAAAGGCCTTGAGTGGTGCACAGGCCTTGAGTGTATTTGACATGGAAGTATCATGGACAATGAACTAGCCTGCGACACATGGATGCAGGCTCCCCAAGGCAGGGCTGAAGCAGGTTAGTGGGACAGTGTGCTGGAACTGTCAGTACTTCAGCTATAGCCTGAGATGTTTGATGGGTCACTGGAGGAACTCTGTCCTCCTGTGTAGAGTTGCATTATTGCCTTTTTTTATAAGTTTTTTCCTCACCTTCCTCTTAGATGTCAGATCTTTGAAATGGACAAAGTTATGTCACTGATGGCAACAGTCTCAGCCTTTAGAGACAATCTTTTCTTGACCATGATTTTCGTCAATCATGATTATTAAGAAGAGGTGGTATATGAATAATAAAACCTCTGATTTATAAATATGTTTGTGAATAACATAGTAAGGACACTTCTCCAATGACCTGAGAGAAGTCTGTTCCAAGAAGATTGACTGTTTATAGGAGGTAGCTGAGCATCAGCTTTTCTGGGTTCAATTCCTAGCTCTAGGAGAGGAGTGAGTGTAGCAATAAAAGTGTGTTGGGTGGGTGGCTTGGGGGCAGACGGGAGTCAAGATTTTTAGAGAACAGAGCACATCAGGGAGCTGGATCTGAGTATGTATGTATGTCATAATCTCTCTCCTCCTTCCTGTGCAGGCCAACTGTCTTCTTTAATTGAAAGCTCTTCAGAGAAGGGACCAAATTTTCAATTATACCCTTATTATGGGCAGATCAATAGATCCCCTGTCCTGTTTGGATCATCTGAGCATGGGTATCACTCCCTACATGGTTGTAGACTTGGATTTTCAAAGGATCCTAGTGGATTTAGGTTCCAAAATGCAATTCAAAACCAAGGGGAGTTGGGTGACTGACATTCTCAGCCTTTAATATTTTAGCCATATCATCAAGGTCTACAAAAATGACCGAATGACCATAGACTGGTGGACAGAGTCTGTAACTGGTTTCATTCCCCTGAAGAAAGTCTCAGTTTTCAACAGACTGGGAAGGACTAAGGAAAGGGATTCTTATTCTGGGACATGATTCCATTAAAACATGAAGGCGAAGACTCACAATCATCCAATTCCTATTGACTTTGAATGGCATTTGGGAGCTTCCTCAATTAGAATTTTGTGAAATTCCAAGTGGGCTGTCAATGTAGTTATGGAATACACATCTTGTACACCTTGACAAATTTCTTCACACCCATCCCGTCAAACTTTTCACACTCTAGATGTCAAATTTGGTTCTCGCCCCTCAGTGCTGGTTGGTCAGGGGGCAGTGCTAAGAGACTTGATCGGGGCAGTGCTAAGGGGGGCATGATGTAGGTCCTGCATCCAATGAGCACCTGCTCTGGGTCACAGGCAGGAACTTTTGGTGGTAGTTCCTCCTCTCCCTTTGACCAATCAGCACTGAAATCCAGAAATCACAATTGTCAATATCTCCTGAAACCACTTCCCAAGGCATGAGTTATGAGTGTTTGGTTTTATCTCCAGCCCCCATGACACCTTCTGCATCCTGCCCACACTCCCATCTGTCTGTTGGTCTCAATCTAGGTCTCAATCTAGGGCTCCATGCAGGTCCCATGGGAGCGTTAGCCAATTGGTGGGGCCTTGTGGTCAGTGGGGCCCTCAAACCCCAGACCAAACCGAGAAGGTATCTAGGTCAGAATCCTGACCTCTAGTCAGTCAAGTATTGACAACTTTTGCATCTCCAATCTATTTTGAAAATCACCACCTGAATAGATAGAGTCAATAGTTAAATAGATGAGTCATTTATTTCAATGACAAGTATCAGAGAGGTAGCCACGTTAGTCTGGATGTGTAAAAAGAGTTCTGTGGCATTTTATAGATTAACAGACGTATTGGAGCATAAGCTTTAATGGGTGAATACTCACATGCATCTAACAAAGTGAGTTTTCAACCGTGAAAGCGTATGCTCCAATAGGTCTGTTAGTCTATAAGGTGCCACAGGACTCTTTGTTGCATATTTTGATGAGTTAGCTTGAGAGAGATAATGATGCACAGTCCATTTCACCATGATTGCACCATCGCACTGGCACAATATGTGTACCCCATAATCACTCCTACAGAACTGTCATTTATTTCATAGTCTTTACTATTTATTATTCATATTTCAGGATCAACTAGCATTCCCAGTAATAGACCAAGACAACATGGGCTAGATTCACAAAGGGATATAGATGTTCCAGTGCTAATCATTGAAGCAGCTGACTTTTAGTACCTAGAAATTCACAGGGATTCACAAAGACTCAGTTTATGCACCCGACTCCCTATACAATGAAAGGGAAAAGGTAGGCACCTAAAAATGGGATTGACAAAAGCCAGCATGCTCAGGGGTTCCTCATCTAGGCTAGCCAACGGGAGATTCCAGGGAGGTGCCTATCTGTCAGCTGTGAACACTTTCTTGGGGTAAGGCACCAAAGGTGTTTTTCGCAAGAGGCCTGGGGAGTGAGAAGGATGCCTCATTCATCACTCTTAGCTCAGCCATTTGGGTACTCAACTAGGAGGCGAAAGATCCAGCTTCAATTTCCCCCTCTGCCTTAGGAGAAAAGGGATTTGAACAGGGAACTAACACTTCCTAGGAGAGTACTATAACTTAGAAGAGTACTATAACTATTATTCTTGTTTAATTTCCCCTTCTTTTCCCCTCACAAAACCCATTCAGAAGTTAATATGCTTCCTTGAGAAGTTCATGCTTCTCTTCAAGGCTGCCCTCAAGGAATGTTTCATCTGCTGGTTTCTCATGATGAAGATGAAGGGGCTCATGAGAAGGGTCACCACTGTGTTGAGCAGGGCCACCAGCTTGTTGAGTGAGATGTCGCTGCCTGAAGGCCGGACATACATGAAGATGCAGCTGCCCATGGCCCATAGTCCATGATGATGTTGATGACGTGGGAGGAGCAGGTGGAGAAAGCCTTGTTGTGTCCTGAGTGGGATGTTATCCTGAAGATGGTGGCAACAATATAAGTGTAGGACACCACCGTCAGAATCAAGGAGCCCAGCAGGATGGCGGAGGAGGTCATGAAACTCAGCAGCTCCACAAAGCTCGTGTCCACACAGGACAGCTTGACCAAGGCCAAGCCATCGCAGAAGAAGTGGTCAATCTGGTTGGCATTGCAGAAGGGCAGGGTGATGACCGGGATGGTGGGGATGATGGCAGCCAGGAACCCCGTTGCCTAAGACCCCACCACGAGCTGGAAGCAGAGCTGAGCATTCATGACCATGGTGTAGCGCAGTGGGTTGCAGATGGCCACATAGCGGTCATAGGACATAACAGCCAGCAGGACAAACTCACTGTAGCCCAGAAGGAAGTAGAAGTAGCACTGAGTGATACAAGCCAGGTAGGAGATGGACCTGTCACCTGTCAGAAAGCTGGAAATCACCTTGGGTAGGACAGAAGATGTAATAAGGATCGCCAAACAGGAGAGGTTCCAGAGGAAGAAGTGCACAGGGCTGTGGAGGTGACGGTCTAAGAGGATGATGGTGATGATCATGATATTGGCAGACAAGATCAGCAAGTAAGAGGCCAGGAAGCCAATAGCAATGAGTCATTCCAGATGGTGGGGGTAGAGGAAGCCAATGAGGGTGAATTCGGTCACGGTGGTTTGGTTCCGCATGTCTACACTAGGTCTATCTGTGAGGGGTAGAGGGAAGATGGGGGGAATAGGGAATAATGTGTCAGATGAACAGGAGAAAAGAAAAGTAGAAAAACAGAATAGTAGAGAAGAGGAAAGAAAAGATCAGAAGAGAACATAAAAGGAAAAAGAAGAGAGATAAGGAGGAAAAAATGATAAACTGTAGAGGAGGAAAACAAGGGTGAAATAAGAAAAGTGAAGAAGACAAAAGAACAATACATCAAATAAAAATTTACCCTGTGGGCAATGGGTGGGATGGGAAGAACAAGTCAATGTGAGAAGGGAAGGGAAGACAATGAGAAGAGGAAACAAATGGCAAACAGAAGAGGAAAGAAAAGTGGAGGAGAGAAAAGCCCCCAAAATAAAGAAGAGCAGAGCTGGGTGGAATTGTTTCCCTGGGCAAATTTTTTACTTTTTTTGGGTGTGGGGGAGAGAGGGGAAGAAAAAAGAAAAGTTTTCTTCTGAAAGCTCTTCAAAATTTCTGGTTTTTATTTTCTTAATGAAAAGTCAAAAATTGTCCACAGAAAGCAGACACTTACCACAAAGGTTTTAGTTTAATTGAAAACCCATTTCTTTTTTTTTCAAAAACAGTTTCGATAGAAATATTTGGACTAGCCTTAAAAATAAGGAAAGAAAAAAAAGTAATAAGAGTGAGTGGGTGAGATTCTGTGGCTTGCGTTGTGCAGGAGGTCAGACTAGATGACCATAACAGTCCCTTCTGACCTTAAGTCTCTGAGTCTAAAAGAAAGGAGAAGTAAAATTAAAATAAAGGAACAGAGAAAAGCAAGAAAGGAAAGGAGAGGGTGAAAATAAAAGGAGAGAAATGAAGAAAGAAAATAAAAAGGAAAGGAGAAAAATGTAGGAACCAAAAACAAAAGGGAAGGAAAGAAAAAAAGCAAAAAAGAAGAAAAAAAGATGAGTGAAAGAAAAGAAAGGAGAGAAAGGAGAAAGGGAAAATGAAAATATAAGAAAAAAAGTTATCAAAATGAAGATAAAAGATATTTTAAAAAGGAAAGAGAAGAGGGAAAAGAAAAACAAGAAAAGGAAATAAATAAACAGAAATGGGGGCAGAACAGCTACTCACGTTAGTCTAGGTCTGTGATGTTAGGAAGATACCATAAGGTCAAGCTGGCTACACACAGATTGAGCCCTGTGCCTCAGTCATCACCAACTACTGTAAAACAAATTCTTGTAGGGTAATTTTTTAAATTCTAGTCCTTGCTCTTTTGGATTAAATACTAAAGTAGTTTATTCTGAACGTCTTCAAAGAGTGAAAAGTAATAATCATTCTGATTTTTCCCTTCCTGTCAAGCCATGAGAAGCCCTCAAACAGCACCTGCAACATCAGGGTCTTTTGACTTGTCCAGCGGGTATTGTCACATCTAAGCGAATTGTACTTTCATATGTTGACTCTAGTTCTTCTAGTCTCACAATCTACTTGCCATTCTCTGTGAAGTAGGTCTTCCTCAACTGGGTGAGGCTGATTAGTTTTAATGATCACAGGTACCCTAGGAGATCCACTCACTGGAGAACCCCAGAGCTACTTTTTGAGATGTACATGGAAAGATAAAAAATCATGACACTTTCCAGGAAATTTTAACTAGGTTACCATCTGTGAACCCAACTACTGGTACCTTTCAGAATGTTTTAGCCTTTGCTAATATGTCATAGACTCACTTGTGATGGCAGAGACCTTTAATGTGCAATTTAATTCATTTCATGTGCCTCCTACCATATAATTATTGTGCTCCTTACACTTCTTTGGTATGCAGCATAGTCCAGTGGGTTATGCACTGGTCTGGGAAACAGGAGATGCTCACTTCTAATTATTTGTATTCCATTTGCTCAGTGCAGGTCCTTTAGCACTAAGACTCAGATCCAGAAAAGCATTTAGGTGCCTAACTACTGCTGTGACAATTGGGCCCATCATTTTTGCCTGCTTGGGAATTAACTATGGAAAGTTCACTAATAAACGTTATAAACAGGTTAAGTCCCAACCGCTGCCTCAAATGAAATGGGATTGGAAGGACTTTAACAATAATAGCTGCAGCCCATCTCAACTAATTTCTTCACTTTCCCTCCAAAGGACAGTTATTACCATCTTTGATGCCATCTAGGAGACTGACAGATGAGAGTGGTTGTTTTTTTTTCCCTTCTAAAACTCTCTTCAGCTAAAAGGACAGGGAGCGAGGGACATTGTTAACATGAAAACCTTATTTAATACCTTACCTTTCAAATGCTTTAACTGTGCTTTCTTCTTTTCTTTATCCTTAATAAAAGGTTAAAAGGATTTTAATGGTGTGTTTGCCATGGGATTACGCAGGCTGAGGTCTGTGTGTATCAAACCCTGAACCTTGTTTAACATTGTTTGATGTTGGACAGTGACAGGGTTATGGTAACACCTTTGACTTTTTGGGCCCACATATTCCATCTTAATTAACACAACACTACTACTTTAGACACCTACGTTCAAAATTTAAGCAGCACTGAGATCCTCAAAGCCTCCACTTAGCTGTTGCCTAACCCTGTAATTATCTTAATTTACTCGATGCCTAAAGTTTTGCTGCAAAATTCCCCAACTGCTTATGTTTCTGCTTCTAAGCATGCACACTGCTGCCTCACTTGAGGTGCCTCGTTGCCTCTCAAGTCTGACTCCCAGCCGGATCCTCAAACCAGGTGAACATAGGCATTGCTGCACTTCTTTCTCCTGTAGGACTTCATCTGGTAGGTGGGTTCTGAGCATGCCAAAATCCACACAAAACAGTGGAGGGAGAAAGGAGGATTTCCCTCATAACTAGGCTAGGAGGGATTCAATTTTTATTGGTGAAAATTAATAAATGTCGATTTCACCAAACACCCACAAACTAACGAAAAAATATTGCCATTGATAATCAAAATTGACAGATAGACAAAGTAAGAAAAATGCTACCTGAGAACTTATTACAGTTTGATTTAAGGATATTTACTTTGCATATTTTTACATGTGATGTTGACAATGTGTATTATAACATTTTGTAAAGCTTTAACTTTTTGAAAGTCAGTATCTACTGTCATTAAATAATCATTGTATGATCCCCTCCAACATAATTTCCTGCAACTGTGAAAATTTAAAAAGATAAACATTGTGGTGATGGGGGAGAGCTTAAAACCCCTGATTTTGCAAAACTCTGAAATCCTAAATCAATAAAAATTGGGGGGGAGCTTAAAAATAAACATCAATAATATTGCTCAAAATTACTTTTTTTTAAGAAATCTATTCTACCAACTCGACTCATAACTTGTAACCCAGGGGTAACGACACATATGAGAGATGAGGGATTCTATGTTCCTAACTTCTTGTTTCTGGTTTTCACTGAGTGGCCAAGGCTCAGATCCACAAACAGACTAAGGCCTTGCAATGTGTGGCAAGACCTCATTTTAAGAGACCAAGACAGCCAGTGGATCCACATGTCCTGATTAGGCACTCAAGCTCCCTATACAATGAATGGGAAGAGACAGGCACCAAAGAATGGGATCTACAAAAGCCATCATGCTAGGCAGGGAGATGCTTAAATTAGCCAAAGCCAGATGCTGATGAGAGGGATGTGTCTTAAGCCTGCCCCTCTCAGGGAGTTCAGCTCCTAAATCTGGGCTGGAGGTAGGCACCTAGCTTTTTTCGGATTTTCAGATGTGAATCCTCTCTTGTCATTTTTTGCAAGACATGCCCAGGGAAGAAGAAGGAATGCTTTATAGCTTTTAGCCCACTTGTTAGAACACTCACCTGGGACGTTAGAGACCCAGAGAGGGAATCTGAACCAGGGCATCTCACACCCCCGGTGAGCAATTGAGCTAAAGGTCCCCTGCTGTCCCCTGTGTGGATTTGGGCTACTTCAGAGCACTTCTACTGGATCAGACCCTGCAGATGAGATAGGCTAATTGCCACTATGAATGACAATGAATAATCATTGGGCTAGGGACAAGATCATGAGGATGACTCTCAAGCCTAGTGTTTTGAGCATTCACCTAGGATGTAGAAGAGCTAAGTTAATGTTTCTGTTTATTATTTATACATAGTGGAGCAGCTTCAACATCAAAGACTGAGAAAGAGCCCTACACTAGACCATCCCATAATCCAATGATTTGGGCTCTCTTTTGTAGTGTGGAAGACCCAACTTCACAGATCTTCTCCACATAAGGTGCGGGGGCAACTGTTGGGTTTTCTATAGCACATTGTGGCCAATAGACTTGGGTCAGGTCAAAACTTTATGTAAGCGGGGGAATGGTCCCACTATTATGAGGAATTTTCCTGGCTTCTGCACTATCCCGGTGAAGTGGGCTAGCGAAAGGATCTGAGTCCTTGCTCCCACTTCCTTTACCCAGAGGCCTCCCTGCCCTTGAGGACTCCCTTTCCATTCTCCTGTCTGGCAGAGTCTTCATAACCCCAACAAGGCTGGGCCCAGGATTCCTGGGGGGCTCAACCCCCAACCCTGCTGTGGTCACCCAGGACAGTGGATAGGGTGCCCCCACTTCCGGGTACTCTCTTTGCACTGCGCACCTCCCTAACCCACTGATCACATCATACAGTTTAAAGCAAATACAAGTTATTTAATTAACAATTTTAAAAAAAGAATAAGGAAAAATGGAAAAGGTTAAAGGAAAACACATCACCCCGCTCTGTGCCAGGGACCATCACAAACAGTGTCTCTGGACATCAGAGCAATTCACAGTCTGTTTCTTGCAGGTCCCAGGCCTCCTTCTCAGGACCTGGCTGTGCTGCAGGGACTCTGTGGGTCAGACAGTTGTTCTGGTGGTGGCCACACTCTCTCAGGCTCTTGGTGGCAGGACCCTTCTCCCCAGTGTCACCCCTGCTCTGTCAGGGCTATGATCCCCCTTCAAGTCTGGCATGCAGAGCCTCTTGGCTGAGGCATCTCCCTGTGCTGAGCCCACTGCCCATGGTCCCCTCGCTCTCTCCAGCTGCTCAGCGCACCCAGCTCCAGACTGCTCCAGCCCCAGCTCCACACTGCCTCAGTACCGCTGCTGCTGCTGCTCTGCCTTCAGCTCTCTGGGCTGCTTCTCTGGCCTCCCTGGCTCCAGTTGCTACAGCTCTGCTCCCAGGGCAGGTCTGCTCTCCAGGCTGCTTCTGTGTCTCTCTCTCAGCTCTCACCTGCTTCCTGGGTTGCTTGTCTGGCCCCTCTGGCTCTGGTTGCTGCAGCTCTCCTCCCAGGGCAGGTCTGCTCTCTCTGGGCTGTGCTCTGGCTTTTTGGGTTGCAGTTCTGTTCCCAGCAGCTTAGCTTGGGCCACTACTCTCACCTTAGCTCAGCTCCACTCTGTCTGACCTAGGCAATTTCAGCTCACACGGAGGATAGGACCCACCCTGGCCTTCTGTCTCTTTGATTAGCCTGCCCGCCCTGTCAATCAGGCTGACCTGGAGCATTGGCCTCTCACCATTGTTCCTGGGGACTGTCAGTCTCAGGGTCCTGATTTACCATCGATCTCTCCCCTTTTAGTGCTGGGAGCTAGCAACTAAAATACCCCCACTGAATGTTAGCAAGGGGATAACAGTCCCCTTACATTTATTTGAACCAAAAGCATTTCTTGAGATTGACAGTCATTGTTAAAGCAGTAGATAGTAACAGATAGGCAGAAAAAGGTTAGGACAAGTTAACTCTGAGGAAGCTGAGTCAGGAACTCTGGGTTGAGAATTGGCCCTGGGCCATGGGAGAGGGAATCTCAGAGAACGGGGCCCAGGAGCATTTGAGGTGGAGGGTTGTGAGAGGGGAGGAAGGGGATTAGGGGCTGAGAGTTTTGTTTGGGGGTCTGAGCTGTATGAGGCAGAGGGAAGGAGACAACCGGGGACTAGAGTAAGAACATTCAGGTGGTGGTGGATGCAGCAGAGGCTGGAGTCAAAGGGCCTGAATCTCCTCTCCCTGAAACCAGACATACGTCACTGTAACACCATGTACTTACCTTGAGATGAATGACTGGGAAATCAGCCCTATTGACTCCAGTGGAGTTACTCTTGATTTACACCAGGATGAGTGAGAGGGAAATCAGTTGACTGTATTGAATTATTTCTAACTTTTCTTACTGTTGGTACATTTGGGTGCTATTTATTGTGCACGGCTAGAGATCAAACTGGGACTCAGATCCTCACACCGGGAACTCCAAAGCTCAGCAGAGTTCAGTCCACCTACTCACCCTTGGGGGAAATAAAGTGGCAGCGTTATCAACCACAATGTTTAGTTCTCAGTTAGGCATCAGCCTTTGAAGTGGTTGGAGTCATGCCAAACAGATTGCACTGTGAATGTGCATGGCGAAAGGAGGAGCTGGTTGAAAGCTGTTTCTGACTCGCAGCCCCATGGCTGCTGAAAGGAGAATGTTCTGGATAACAAACCTAGGCTGGAGAACTTCCTATCAGAGGAATACCATCTCCTTTTATGGCTGCCTGGCTCAGTCTTACTTCTATTTCCTGCTGGGCATTTCAGAGAATATCTTGTTGGCCATGATGTCCTGCGATCAATATGTGGCCATATGTTACCCACTGAACTATAGCACCATCATGAATAGAAAGGTCTGCGTATGGTTGGTGAAGGGATCATGGATGTGGGGATTCTTCTCCATCTTGGTCCTTACCATGATCAAACTTGAATTGCCCTGTTGTGGCCCCAACATCATCAACCATTTCTTCTGCTACCATGCCCACTTTTTATACCTCACCTGTGCCATCATCCAGCTGGTGCAATTCATCGACTTCATCATCTTGCTGTCTCTGTTGCTAGGCTCCCTGCTGCTGATGGTCATCTCCTACTTGTATATTATCTGCACCATCATCCGTATCCCATCTACGAAGTGCAGGGAGAAGCTTTCTCCACCTGTGTGTCTCATTTCACTATGGTTACCATTGGGTACAGCACCTCCATCTTCATCTACATCAGGCCCTCACAAGTCCCCTCTTTGGGGGCTTGTCCCCTATCTGGTACTGAGAGAAAATCAGATGTGGTTTTGTCCAGTATCACGGACTAGGGAGGCATGCAAGGTCACACTGGTGGATGAGGACACAGCTTTCCCAGAAGTATCAGAATGTCCGATATTCTAGGAATGCATCAGTGGCCAACCTAGTTGAGGGCAGACTTGGGCAACATTTTTCCAAGCCATTGGCAGATTGTTTAACTCAGCTAAAAACATAGCAACATCTGTCAACGGGAGGGAAGTGATTGAGTTACACCCAGAAAATCATGGTAGGTTATCCGCACCACATGCTGGAGAGGAAAGCGAACCCCCGCAAGGTCCCTGCCAATCTGACCAGGGGGAAAATTTCTTCCTGACCAACACATGATGATCAGTTAGACGCTGATCAGGTTGGCAAGAACCAGCCAGCCAACAACCCAAGGGAGAGAGATAATGGCTCAGTGCCACCTCAGAGCCCTGGCACATCACACCCAATGTTTCAGAGATTAAAAAAAAAGTCCCAGAATACACTGGATGGGGGGGAAGAATCTCTTCCTGATAAGACATACACTGCAAGTGGAACCTAGGGTTGCTGAGCCCTGCCCTCCAGCCCCGTCATACAATCTCACTCAGACATGTGTCCAGCTCTCTCTTAAAATGAATTTGGTCACTTGCCCCTCACAACTTCTATTTGGAGGCTGCTCCAGAACCTCGCCCCACTGGTTAATAGAAACCTCCTGGTAAATTCTAGCCAGTCTCCCCATTACTCACACGACCAAATGTACATGTAAGCCAGGCTGATACAATCTGGCTTCTCAGGTTCCAATGAAGCCACTCTTGATTTATGCACACAAGCAAGACAACTCCAATCATTGTTTTCAGTGGCCATGGAACACGTGCTAGGGGCCAAGCAGTGTACCGGGTATTGTTTTCGCACAGAATGAAACTCTGATTCCTTTTCTGCACACAATTTACACCCATTTAACTCCATAACTGGACCAGCTTTTCTACTGGTGAAAGTCACCCCAGCAGCAGTGATATCAGGGGAATTAATCTGGATTTGCATTGGTGCAACTGAGATCAGAATGAGACCCGGTTGTGTGCAAGCTGTTTGGTCATGGAAATCACGGACATTAATGAACAAATACTACAAAAGCAAACTTTTATTAGAGAAAAACAGAAAATTAATTCTTAGTGAATTACTTACACCCAGTCAGTCTCCTCAGAGCAGCTTTCATCTCCTTGTTCCTCATGCTGTAGATAATTGGATTCATGATTGGTGGCAATACAGAATAAAGAACAGCCATCACAAGATTCAGAGCAGATGGGGAGTTGGAGGTGGGTCTTAGGTAGGCAAAGATGCCAGTGCAAACAAGCAAGGAGACCACAGTGAGGTGAGGAAGGCAGGTGGAGAAGGCTTTATGCCGGCCCTGCTCAGAGGGGATTCTCAACACTGATTTGAAGATCTGAACATACGACATAGTGATAAAAATAAAGCAGCCTAAGACTAAACATATACTAAAGACAATAACCCCAACTTCACTCATATATGAGTCAGAGCAGGTGAGTTTGAGTAGCTGGAGGATCTCACAGAAGAACTGATCCACCATGTTGCCTCCACAGAAGCTCAATGAAAATGTGTTCCCAGTGTGTAGCATAGAGTATAGAATCCCACTGATCCAGGCACCAGCTGCCATTTGGACACAAGCTCTGCTGTTCATCATTGTCTCATAGTGCAGTGGTTGGCAGATGGCAACATATCGATCATACGCCATGACGGTAAGAAGGGAATAATCTGCTACCAGCAAGAAGAGGAGGAAAAAGACTTGAGTAACGCATCCATCATAGGAAATGGACTTGATGTTCATGAGGGAATTGGCCATGGATTTGGGGATGGTGACAGAGATGGAGCCAAGATCTACGATGGACAGATTCATCAGGAAGAAGTACATGGGGGTGTGAAGGTGGTGGTCGAAGACTATAACCATGAAGATGAGAAGATTCCCCATGAGGGCTGTCAGGTAAATCATTAGAAACACCACGAAGTGCAAAATCTGCAGCTTCCGAATTTCAGAGAATCCCAGGAGAAGGAACACAGTCACAGTGGTTTGGTTGGATATTTTCGTTCTCAGGATGGGGAAAACAGCCCCAGTGACTCCAGTGAAGTAACTCCTGATTTACACTGGGGTGAGAGAAAGTAGAATCAGCTCAATGGACTCCAGTGGAGTTACTCCTAATTTACACCAGGGCGATGGAGAGAAGAATTAGGAACAATTGCTTTCAAGGTATTTGTATACCTCTGTCACCCAGAGGTAGGCGAACTCTGGATAACAGTTTATAAATGTTACTACTCCTTGTGTACCGAGGTGAACTGGGGGACTGCCTGGCCAGATTCTGCTGCTGGGGCACTGCTGTGAATGTGGGTAATTTCACTGCATGCCATGGAATTACTCCCACTTTATACTGCTCTAACCTGGAGCAGCATCTCACATGGAGGTGACCCAACCCAGTCATAATTACACGGTAAACTTGAGTTAGGAATAGAGCCTAGGAGCTCTGATGCTCCATCCCCTGTTCTAGACAGTTTTCCACGCTCACTGTGAGAGACAGATGTTCCGATTCCCTTCTGCTTCTCTAACCACTCAACTAAACTCCCTCCCAGAGCTTGGAAGAGAACCCAGGAGTCCTGACTCCGAATTCACCCCCTGTACTAACCCAGTAAATCCAAAACCCATCCTGGATCTGAAAATACAGGCCAAGAGTTCTGGCTCTACCCACTGGACTCAACTCCCTCCCAGAGCTGGGAAAACAAGTGACGTGTCATGACTCCCAGTCCCCTCCTCTAACGACTGCATCAGACTGTATCTCATCCTCTGTCCCAGTGATTCTCCATTGCCATCAGGAATGACTGCTGCGAGTGACAATGGAGAGTCACTGGGCTAACGAATTCAAGTGAGAATGATTCTGCAGCGTGGTGCTTGGGGCCCTCACCTGTTGTCTGGAAGATTTTAAGTCCCTGCTCCAGTGACTAATTATTCATAAAAAGTGGAACAGCTTCAATAGGAGAGACTGAGACAGTCTCATTTCAGAACAGGTGATAGCCTAGCGCAGGGGTCGGCAGCCTTTCAGAAGTGCTGTGCTGAGTCTTCATTTATTCACTCTAATTTAAGGTTTCGCATGCCAGTAATTCATTTTAACATTTTTAGAAAGTCTCTTTCTATAAGTCTATAATATATAACTAAACTGTTGTTGTATGTAAAATAAATAAGATTTTCAAATTTTTTAAGAAGCTTCATTTAAAATTAAATTAAAATGCAGAGCTCCCTGGACCGGTGGCCAGGACCCAGGCACTCTGAATGCCACTGAAAATCAGTTCATGTGCCACCTTCAGCATGTATACCATAGGTTGCCTACCCCATGCCAAGTGGCTCAGGTACCCTCCTGTAAAGGGAGAATTCAAACCCTTTCTTCTCATCAGTCAGAGGGAAGGATTGAACCTGAGTTTCTCACAAGCCAGCAGAGTGCCCTAACCACTCAGCTTCAAGTTATGAGGGGCTCCTGTCCCACAGTCCTTATGAGACACAGAAGTAGAACACCCATATCTGGTTCCTCTCCTCTACACACTCGACTGAATTTCCACCCAGAGCCGCACATAAAGCTCAGGAGGCCTGGCTCTCATCCCTGCTTCTCTTACCCACTAGCCCCCAATCCCTTTCCAGAGCTGGGGATAGAACCCAAGAGTCCTTGCTTCTAGTCACCACTACTCTTTGCCACTTTACTCAACTGCCCTTGCAGCCTTTTAATAGACAGAAGTAACAATAAACTGAGAACTAGACACAAATTGATTGACAGATAGATTGATTGATTGATTGATAGATAGATCAACAAACTAACAGAGAGACACAATCAAGAAAAGACCAGATACAGAGAGAGACACAGAGAACTAACAGCAACTAACAGATAGATAGAGAAGTAAAAACAAACTAATTGAGAGAGAAAAGTACAAAGAGACAGACAGACAGTAATTACAACAAACTAATATATACAGAGAGAAAAGTATCAATGAGCTGATAGTGTTTATCACAATTTTTGGACTATTTTAATGTAAACTCCTTAATCCATTCTAAAAAACTGTCGGTCAATTTCTTCAGTTTCCCCACTCCCAATAGAAGGAAACTGAGGCACATATATTCTGCCCTCTCTTTCTGAAAGTAAATTCTTTGGACTGCCTCAGTTTCCCATGCCCAAATTGAACTAAGAGTGAAACTATGAAAAAACAATCTGTTGTCACTTACAATTATTTTCCTTAGAGTGCCACTGTGTAACTCCCAAATATATTTAATTGCAAGAGCAAACTTATGGTGCCAGTCAATGTAGAGACCTCCCAGACTGAGATGTCTTTTCTCCTCCAGCTACACACTGCAATTGGTATCCCCCTCTCTCTGTAGCCCCATACACACTACTCTAGCCACCAATCTCTCTATCTAATGCTCTTATCACTGTACTATGAGAGGCCGTTCCCCGACTGCACTGAGGCTGAGCTGCTGGAAATACACTGAGATCTGTGCTGTCTGCAGATGAGCTGTGTGTCAAAAAGGCTGGTGCTGCAGGAAGGTGATTTATCCATGTCTGTTTTCTAAGGGCTTGTGAGACTCACTGCCTGGAGCCCTCAACAGCCCAGAGACAACAATTAATTTCTCTTGCCCTCTACTTCCCCGAAGAGTTTCGAGAAACTAAAATAATCACAATTCCAATGAGGCAGCAGGGTCTAGAGGAAAGATTGTGAGGCAAACACTGCGGGCACACAGGACTGTACTCCCGATGTCTGTCATCAATTTGTCACCCTGCTGCTGACCTGCTGTGTTACCTTGGGAAAGTCCTTCCCTGGGGCTGTCTTTTCCCTCCCACCCTTTGCCTGTCCCTGGGGTGGAGGCTGTGTCTTACCTAATATAATGGGCCTCTCATAGCAGATTCAACTATCAGAAAATTAATTAATTAATTAATTAATTATAAGCTATGGTCAAAGGTGTCCTGAGATCTGATCCCAACTATTCCTCTGACTCTGTTCAGTCCCTTCACCACTCCATTCCTCAGTTGTCATCCCTACAATGGGGATAAGAGTTACAACTTTAAGTAGCTGTAATAGTTGAAATAGTTACATCTACCAGTGTGATATATGCCATCATGTACCAGCAATGCCCCTCTGCCATATACATTGGCCAAACCAGACAGTCTCTACGTAAAAGCATAAATGGACCTCAATCAGACGTCAAGAATTATAACACGCAGAGCACAGGGTTGCATCCCTGATACTCTTGGTTACTAGCCATTGATGGATTTTTCCTCTATGAACTTATCATGTCTAGCTATCCATCCATCCCTATACAAAGCCTTCCATCTACTGATCGATCAATCAAACTGAGGCTTTTCTACTGCCACACATTACCATGGTATCAAAGCACTTTCCACATAAAAACAGTTACCATATAAAAGTCACACATGGTGTCTCTGGCTCTTCTCCTTTTCTTAGGTTAGAAAGTAAACATTCTGCCCCTGCTGCAGCCCCAAGGCCAGAGGAGCTCTCTGCCCCGACTACTGACCCAGGACTGGAAGAGCTATCAGCCTTCACCTGGCTATGGGGCTCAAGGTGTCAGCTGCTGCCCCTGGCAGCAGGGCTGTTTTTCTATAATGGACCCTTGGCTTTAACGAACAAATGGCTTGGATCCCCATGGGTTGGTCATAGCAAGGTTGTGCTATATTTTGTTGGTTAGTTCATTTGTTTCTTTGTTCCAGATGTTTTTGGTGGGTGGGGATTTGGGAGGGTGAGGTATGTTTGATTGGAGGGGAGTATCCATTTGATGTCATCAAGTATTGGGTACTACCAGATCAGGCTCCAGACGGAGCATGCGCCTATTTTCCCCTGGTTCGTGGATCGCTAGCAGACACAGGGGCCTCCCTGACTTGACTTAGGCATCTCTCTCTGAGCTAGCACACACTCCTCTTCTTGGCATCTCCCATTGGCTAGCTCAGGCATCTCCCCTCTTAGCGTGCTGGATTTTTTGACTCCCATTCTAAAGTGTCTGTCTCTCTATATCTATTTTATAGGGAGCCCGGGGACCTGACTCAGGCTGTGTGTGACCCTATTTGTCCCAGTGATTTTCTAGGTGCCTAAAAGTTAGATGTTGCTGCACTGCGGGTCACCATGCCTGGATTAATAAATTTTGGACACCTATATCCTTTAGAAAAACCTACTAGGCACCTAAACACCTTTCATATCTAGGCCTTAAGGGATGAAGTGCAAGTGTCTATACCGGGCAGTGATACCCTGGTATGAAGCTGTGAGTTGATTGACTTATGATCTTCGATATCCACCAGAGATCATAGAATCACAGAAATGCTGGGCTAGGAGGGACTGAAAGGAGAATTGGATGCCTGGCTCTTTGAAAATCCCTTTTTAAATTCCTGGAAAAAAATAATCTTCCTCTTTGAAGAACATGCCCATATCTCTGCTGATTCCACGACTGGTGCCAGCCCACCTGATAGAGAAAAGTGAACTCTGTCTTTTGTAGGTAGCTTATAGAATCACAGAACCATAGAAATGAGGGGCTGAAAAGGACCCCAAGAAGTTGAGGCAGGACCTAGTAAACTTAGGCCAGTCCTGACAGGTGCTTGTCCAAACTCTTCTTCAAAAACGTTCAGTGGTGGGGATTCCAAACCCTCCCTTGGCATCCTATTCCAGAGTTTAACTGTTCTTAGAGTTAGAAAACTTTTCCTAATCTCTAACCTAAATCTCCTTGCTGCAGATTCAGCCCATTACTTCTTGTCCTATCTTCAGTGGACATGGAAGACAATTGATGACCATCCTCTTTATAACAGCCCATAACACATTTGAAGACTGTTATCAGATCCCCACTCAGACTTCTTTTCTCTTCCCAGTACAGCAACTGCCATTGAGGATATGGTCAAAGAGCAGCAACATCCCTTGTGTCATATGCTAAACCATATGATGGGACACAAATACAATAAGGCTCAGAACTTCAAATCTATCATATTCCCCAAGTAGCTTTGAAAATTCCCTTCAGTGAGACTGGACATCCAATTCACCTTGGCAGCTTTTACCAAGACCCGTGCTGGATTCTCCATTGCTTGATGTCTTCCGATCAAGAGTGAATGCTCTTCTGGAACATGCATTCATGAAAAATTAGTTATTGTGCTCAAGACGGGGGTAACTCGCTTGTGATCTATAGGAGGTCAAAAAACTCAGACCGAGTGAGCTAATGGTCCCTTCTGGCCTTGAATGCTATGAATATTCTCCAAAAATTTCCATTGATGGAACCTAGGGTTCAGAGTTCTCTTGGGACCTTTAAAATTCTAGACTAAAGCCTGTTTTCCATCGTTCATTAATTTGGTCCTTAACTGATAGCCCTTGAGAACTAAATCCTTCTTTTCACCTATAAAGCAAGTACACTTCTCCAAGGCAGTGTGTCTGACACATAACCTGGAAGTGTCACATCTAGGGAGAGGACAAGAGGTTGGTCTAAGATCAGAGATGCGATTTTCTAAGAGTCCTGAGGAGTTAAACACAAGTTCCCTAGGACTCCTTTAGCTCCATTAGGCCCTACTCCAGAAGGGAGCCACAATGTTAACTGTTGAACAATATACCCACATCCAATCCCTCTGGGACAGAATGCAGGAGATCTGGTTTGTTGGAACATATTCCTGGTAGAGGAGGTATTAAAGAAGCAGCTCAGAAGCTGTTCAGGAGGGGTGAGCATGGTGATCGACGGAGCTGGCAATTCATTTGGTTATAAGCTGGATAATCCCCTTTTCGTGTGGCTTGTCCCGTCTGGTACTGAGACAAAACCAGACGTAGTTTTGTCCAGTTTCATAAATGAGGGACACATGCAAGATCACACTGGCGGGAGGGGTCACGTAGGCACGGGCAGGGCCACAGCTTTCCCAGAAGTACCAGAATGTCTGGTATGATGTTGCACCCCATAGTGATTTATAGAAATATGCTTATGAGTGTAAATATGACATGACTGGAATATGTCTTATGCTAGATGTGCCAGGTAACATATCTCTGCAAAGGTTATGATCTACTGGATATATTCATCCTAATTACATGCATGTATCATTTTTGTATTTGAAGTTATGAGTGTGGCTATGTACTTCTTTTATTTTAAGTAGCCTCAGTGAAGCAGTTGGTAACCTTCTTGAGAAAAGACTATTCTCAGTAACAGCCCTATCAAGAAACACTTCAGTTAACAATGAACTCTGAGAGATGCCAATCCACATCTGAGCTTTCCTGGGACTGTGGCATTGGCTGGTAAAGTTCTGAGTCATGCATGCACATGTGACTTGCCCATGTGACTCCAAAACTTCGTCTTGCAGCATGGATTTAAGCCGGATAAAGACCATGCATCTTAGGTCTCCAGGGTGCAGAAGGACTAGGAATGGGCATCTCTGAGATGATCCAGGAATAAACCTGCCCCTCCTCTCACTAAGGAGTCCCTTCACTTTTAGGTCTCACTCCCGCTGCTGTTCTGCTGTAGCTTGGTAGGCAACATTAGCCTCTGATTAGTGCAGGAATAAGGTCCCCTGAAATTCTCAGGCCACTTGCCTGTCTGTGAGGGTCACCATTTAATCAAGGCTGGCACCCGGGGGACTCAAGAGACATCTGGGGCCCAAAGTACGAGCTTCTACAGCTTGAACTGAACAGCCAGGCTGCCTGACAGCCACTGGAACAGCCTCCTATCCTCTAGGTGTGGCACAGAGGGGCCTCATAACACAAACTTCCCATGAGTGCAACACTGCACAGCTGCAGGGGTCAAGGGCTCCATCTGAGCTGGAGTCACTTCCCTCAGCCAGGAGGACAAGATATCACTGATAGTTGTACTAATGCAATGCCATGGACTCTACTGGAGTTTATTCTCTGTATGGCCCCTTCTCCTCTCCCCCATCCCTGCAAATCCATAAAGTCACAGAGTCACAGAGTTCAAGGCCAGGAGAGACAAGCAGATCATCCAGTCTGACCTGCTTTATGCCATCACCACTCGGCACCCACAGACCAAACCCAACAACTGAAATTAGACCAAAGTTTCACAGCCCTCAGGAGACTAAATGGTTCTGTGCTACTGGCAGACAAGAGAAGAGACTGAGGAGCACCAGTGCCCGAAGCGCCCACAATGGCAGAGAAATGATTGAGAGACACCCAGAAAATCCTGGAAACTGACAACCATCACATGCTGCAGAGGTAAGCGAACCCCACCCCTCAAGGTCCCTGCTAATCTGAATACGAGGGAAATTCCTTCCTGACCCCCACATGGTGATCAGTTGGACCCTGAGCAAGTGGGTAAGAACCAGGCAGCCAAGCAACCGAGAGAGAGAGAGATAATGTCTCAGTGCCACCTCAGAGCCCTAGCACAGCCCAACCAATGTCCCATTTCCAGCTAGGGCTGCCCTGAATGCTTCAGTGATTAAAAAAGAAAACAAACCTCCCAGAATACACTGGAGGAGGAGGAATCCCTTCCTGACCCCTGCCAGTGGCCAGACGGAACCCCGAAGAACGAGCTTTTAGGAACTTAAGACATACACCGCAAGTGACTCACAGGGTTGCTGAGCTCTGCCCCCCAGCATCACAAGCAGCCCAGTCATACAATCCCATTCAGTCATACAATCCCACTCTGACATGCGTCCAGGTCGCTCTTAAAAGTAATTAAGTCATTTGCCCTGCACAACTGCAATTGGGAGGCTGCTCCAGAAGTTCATCCCACTGGTGGTTAGAAACCTCCCCATAATTTCTAGCCAGTCTTTCCATCTCTCACACACCCGAATGTGCATGGGAGCCAGGCTAACACAGTCTGGCTTGTAGTCCCCCTCTAGTGGTTAGGCCACAAATGGTGGTTTATAAGACAATGGACCCAGTCCCCAGCTGGTGGCAATGGGTACACAGCTCCATTGGAGGCAGTAGCTCAGATCCACAGATGCTGCAAATTGATTTAGTGCCACCAAAGTCAATGGAACTACACTGATGTGCTGAGTATCAACCCCAAATGTTTTCTTAACTACTCCATTCTTACACTAGTCTGACTCCTTTGGTTCCAATAAAGCCACCCCTGATTTATACACACAAGCAAGACAACTCCAATCATTGTTTTCACTAGCCATGGGATGGATGCAAGTGACCAAGCAGTATAACAGGAATTGTTTTGGCATGAAACAAAAGTCTCTTTCCACTCACGCATATACTTTACACCCATTTAACTCTACAAATGGGCCAGATTTTCTGCTGGTATAAATCACCCCAGCAGCAGTGACATCAGTAGAGTTAATCTAGATTTGCATTGGTGCAACTGAGATCAGAATGAGACCTAGTTTTGTGCAAGCTGTTTGGTCATGGAAATAAACTACATAAATGAACAAATACAACATAAGCAAACCTTTATTAGATAAAGACAGAAAATTAATTATTTGTGAATTGCCTACACCCAGTCAGTCTCTTCAGGGCAGCTTTCGTCTCCTTGTTCCTCATGCTGTAGATAATTGGATTCATGATTGGCGGCAATACAGAATAAAGAATAGCCATCACAAGATCCAGAGCAGATGGGGAGCTGGAGGTGGGTTTTAGGTAGGCAAAGACGCCAGTGCAAACAAACAAGGAGACCATAGTGAGGTGAGGAAGGCAGGTGGATAGGGCCTTATGTCGACCCTGTTCAGAGGGGATTCTCAACACTGATTTGAAGATCTGAACATACGACACAGTGATAAAAATAAAGCAGCCTAAGACTAAACATATACTAAAGGCAATAACCCCAACTTCACTCATATATGAGTCAGAGCAGGTGAGCTTGAGTAGCTGGGGGATCTCACAGAAGAGCTAATCCACCATGTTGCCTCCACAGAACGTCAATGCAAATGTGTTCCCGGTGTGTTGCACAGAGCTGAGAATCCCACTGATCCAGGCACCAGCTGCCACTTGGACACAAGCTCTGCTGTTCATCATTGCGTCATAGTGCAGTGGTTGGCAGATGGCGACATATCGGTCATATGCCATGACAGTAAGAAGGGCAACATCCTCTCCCAGAAAGAAGATGAGAAAAAAGACTTGAGTAACACATCCAGCATAGGAAATGGACATGGTGTTCATGAAAGAGTTGACCATGGATTTGGGGATGGTGACAGAGATGAAGCCAAGGTCTACAATGGACAGATTCATCAGGAAGATGTACATGGGAGTGTAAAGGTAGTTGTTGAGGGCTACAACCACAATGACAAGAAGATTCCCCACCAGGGATGCCAGATAAATCACTAGAAACACCACAAAGTGCAAAATCTGCAGCTCCCGAACTTCAGAGAATCCCAGGAGAAGGAACTCAGTCATGGTGGTTCGGTTGGACATTTTCTTTCTCAGGACATGTTTCAGGATGTCTGCAGAGGGAAGGACAAGACCAAGGGCCAGGATTAGATCAGTAAAATAACCCTCCTTTTGTGAAATCCATCTTAATTTCCTTGAGTCAGACCCCTAGCTTGTGAAGATTGGTGTAATAAGGGAATGAGGATGGGGAAAACAGCCCCACTGAATCCAATGGAGTTACTCCTGATTTACACTGGGGAAAGAGAAAGTAGAATCAGCTCAATGGACTCCAGCGCAGTTACTCCTAATTTACACCAGGGTGACGAAGAGGAGAAATAGGAGCAATTGCTTTCGAGGGATTTGTTAACTCTGTCATTCAGAGGTGGGCGAACTCTGGATAACAGTGTTGCTATCCTCAGTCTACAGAGGGAAATATGAGGTCTGCCTGGCCAGATTCTGCTGTCAGGGGCACTGCTTCGAATGTGGGGTAATTTCACTGCATGCCATGGAATTAGTCCCACTTTATACTTCTCTAAACTGGAGCAGCATCTCACATGGAGGGTGACCCATCCCAGTCATAATTACATGGTAAACTTGAGTTAGTAATACAGCCCAGAAGCTCTGGTTCCCCATCTCCTGTTCTAGCCACATTTCCACACTCGCTGTGAGAGAAAGACATTCCGGCTCCCCTCCTGCTTCTCTAACCACTCGTCTAAACTCCCTCCCAGAGCTTGGAAGAAAACCCAGGAGTCCTGACTCCCAGTTTGCCTCCTGCACTAACCCAGTAAATCTATAGGCCAGGAGTTCTGGCTCTACCCACTGGACTCAACTCACTCCCAGAGCTGAGAACACAAGTGACATGTCATGACTCCCAGTCCCCGCCTCTAATGACTGCATCAGCCTCTGTCCCAGTGACTCTCCATTGCCATCAACAATGACTGCCGAGAGTGACAATGGAGAGTCATTGGGCTAACGAACGCTAGTGAGACTGATTCTCCAGTGTGGTACTTGGGGCACTCACCTGTTATCTGGAAGAGTTCAAGTCCTTGCTCCAGTGACTATTTAATTTTCATACAATGGAGCAGCTTCAGCAGGAGAGACTGAAACCCTCATTTCAGAACAGCCCATAGCCTAGTGACTCAGGCACCCTCCTGTAAAGTGGGAATTCAAACCTCTTCTCATCATCAATCAGAGGGAAGGATTGAACCTGAGTTTGACACAAGCCAACAGAGTGCCCTAACCACTTAGCATCAAGTTATGAGGGGTGCCTGCTCCACAGTCCTTATGAGAGACAGAAATAGAACACTTCCCGTTCTGGTTCCTCCTCTTTACAAACTGGACTGAACTTTCACCTAGAGTCACACATAAAACTCAGGAAGCCTGGCTCTCTGTCCCCGCTACTCTTACTCACTAGACCCCAATCTCTTTCCAGAGCTGGGGCTAGAACCCAGGAGTCCAGGCTCCTAGTCACAACTACACTAACCCCCTTGACTCAACCTCTCTTGCAATAATTTAATAGACAGAAGTAACAGTAAATTGGGAACTAGACACAAATTGATGATAGATAGATAGAACAACAAACTAAGAGAGAGAAACATGTAAGAAAAGAACAGATACAGAGAGTGCGAGAGAAAGACAGGACTAACAGAACCTAACAGATAGATAGAGAAGTAAAAACTAATTGAGAGAGAAAAGTACAAACAGACAGACAGACAGCAATAACAACAAACTAATGTATACAGAGAGAAAAGTATCAATGAGCTGATAGTGTTTGTCACAATTTTTGGACTACTTTAATGTAAACTCCTCAATCCATTCTAAAAAAAAATCTGTCAATTTCATCAATTTCCCCACTCATAATATAAGGAATCTGAGGCACAGATATTCTGCCCTCTCTTTCCTAAGATAAATTCTTTGGATTGACTCAGTTTCCCATGCCCAAATTGAACTAAGAGTGAAACTATGAAAAAAAATCACTTACAATTTCATCCTTAAAGTGCTACTGTGTAACTCCCAAATATATTTAATTGCAAGAGCAAACTTATGGTGCTGGTCAATGTGGAATCTTCCAGACTGACATGTCTTTTCTCCTCCAGCTACACACTGCAATTGGTTTGCCCTCTCTCTCTTGCTCCATACACATTACTCTAGCCACCAATTTCTCTGTCTTATGCTCTTACCACTGTACTATTAGAGGCCGTTCCCCCACCACACTGAGGCTGAGCTGCTGGAAATACACTAAGATCTGTGCTGTCTGCAGATGAGCTGGGTGTCAAAAGGGCTGGTGCTGCAGGAAGGTGACTTATCCATATATGTTTTCTAAGGACTTGTGAGACTCACTCCCTGGAGCCCTCAACAGCCCAGAGGCAACCTTTAATTTCCCTTGCCCTCTACTTCCCTGAACAGATTCCAGAAACTAAAATAATCACAATTCCAATGAGGCAGCAGGATCTAGAGGAAAAATTGTGGGCCAAACACTGCTGGCACACAGGACTGTACTCCAGACATCTGGCATCAATTCCTAGCCCTGCTGCTGACCTGCTGTGTTACCTTGGGAAAGTCATTCCGTGGGGCTGTCTTTTCCTTCCCACCCTTTGCCTGTCCCTGGGGCGGAGACTGTTTCTTACCTAATATAATGGGCCTCTCATATCAGGTTCAACCATCAGATAATTAATTATTAAAAAGCTAAGGTCCAAGGTATCCTGAGATCTGATTCCAACTATTCCTCTGACTTTGTTCAGTCCCTTCACTGTTCCATTCATCAGTTGTCATCTCTACAATTGCGATAAGAGTTACAACTTGGAGTAGTTGGAATAGTTGGAAAAGTTACAACATCTACCAATGTGATATATGTCATCATGTGCCAGCAATGTCCCTCTGCCATGTACATTGGCCAAACCGGACAGTCTCTATGGAAAAGAATAAATGGACCCCAATCAGATGTCAAGAATAATAACATTCAAAAACCAGTCAGAGAACACTTCAATCTCCCTGGTCACTCAAATAGAGACCTAAAAGTTGCAATATTATAACAATGAGAGACGGTTGAATTGGACTTAATTTTGCAAAATGGACACCATTAAATTAGGCTTGAATAAAGACTGGGAGTGGATGGGTCATCACGCAAAATAATATTATTTCCCCATGTTTATTCCTCCCCTCCCCCCTGCCATTCCTCTCAACTTCTTGTCAACTGCTGCACATGGACTATTACATAGTCAGCAAAATAGAGAGAGGACAGATAGATACTTAGATATTTAGTTACCTCTTATTCAGTGCTCAACGTATATTCACCGAGAAAATAAATTAAAATAAATAAAATAAAATCCCAGCACACCTGTCCAATTGCTTTGCATATGAACATTTGATAGACATACCTGGTCTGTTAATACGTGAATACAGAAATGTCACTCACTTTAATAAAATCTCCAGCAATGACATAGGAGTTGTAATGATCCTGACTCTGTACTATGGTAAAACCCTGTTAAATAGAAAGATCTGGTGCTCTGTATTCCTGTCTGATGTCTCTTTAAACAAAGTTTCACTGTTGCAATGATTGTTTTGTGTCTGATATTTACATGGCAAGGATTTGTAAACTTGTTAAAACTTCCTAGATAAACAGTTTAAGAAAATGGACATGTTGATCTAGCTGCCAGAAAAAAGTTCAGCTCCTAGTTTAGACTGATATAAATTTGGAATAAATCCCCTGACACTAAAGTAGATCAATAGAAATAATCAGGATTTATATCAGTGTGAGAAAAGAATTATGTCCATTCCTAAAAGAGACTACAGAATTTTGCACTAGTCAGAGGTTAAAATAAGTGGCATTGTCAGTTGAAGTGTAAAACAATTTCCTTTTTGGGAATGAAATATTTTGATTTTCCAGTACAAAACAACTTTTCATTTATATTTTTTCCTTAATTTTACTTTGAAACATGGTCAAAACTGAAAGAAAATATTTAGATTTTGTCAAAATGAAACCTGAAACAATTTTTTTTTTTTTTACTTTTTGATTCACCTGAAATTTGGAAAAAATAGCATTTTCTGTTTGACCCACAATTTTTTAAATTATTTTTCAAAATTGCCAGTGAAATGAAAAATCTATTATTCACCCAGCTCTATTTGGATTTTGTCTCCTGCATATTATGGGGAATTTGATGTGCTAGATTATGAGCAATAAGGAAGGAGGAAGGTAGCTTTTATTGGGTTCAATAGTTGCCATTTAAACACACAGGCAAACAATACACAAGCATCCATGCAGTATCTTCCATAGACTGATGCACACACATGCACCATGATGCTCACTCATACTTCACACAACCAGGCACACATACACTATCCAACATGCAAACACTCACTCTAACACACCAGCCTAAATGCACCAAACACACTCTTTCCCTCAGCACAAAAACAATCATAGATACATGCTCACTGGCTCTCACACACAAATGCAACACCTTTATGTCCCAGTTTAGATGGTGTACTGTATATAGTGATGTTACAAAACAAGGAACTAGAACTGAGTATGGCATCAGTTTCCACAAATTCTCTGGGCCAAGAATTGGCAATGTACAGTGTGAAGGGGATGTCTACAAACCCCTTGCACAATCAGCTCCCCAGCACTGAAATGGAAACATGGGATCCTGTCAGAAATCTGCTGGCTTCTTGGTGCTGAGGCACTTGCATGATCTATCTCTTTATTCTTGTACATAGTCTGTTGCCCCACTATCTTGAACCTTCTGTCTCAACTAGATATATCCATCACTGTGATATTTGAGGAATGTGTAGGGCTGATGTCATTTCTCCTACATGATTGTATTTATTTGTATTGCCTTTGGAACATACTCAATATTATTATTACTATCTATCTTTGGTGAAAACGTGGCAGCTCCACAAAATCTGCACAGGGCCTGCCTTCTCCTAGAGTGAGGCCAAAGCAGTGTGGTGCCTTATTTTTCTTACCACCTTTGAGATGCTGTGGAATCAGGTGCCTGTTGTGAATGAGAGGAATATTCACACCATGTATTGTGTCCAGGTCCATATTTCTGGGTAGCACTTTTACCTTTCTCCAAGGTATGTGAGAGAAGACAACTGGGTTTGGAATATAGGCAGTTGAGGTATTGATCTATAGTTATAAAATGCGGAACAAGTCTATTTAGGAGCCAAACATTAAGTTACTTATAAGTGTTTAATCAAGCAAGGTTCGGTTGGGACAAACTGGGATCTCAATAACACCAGAGTAAAGGTCAAATCATTGGAGTTATTTTGGCTTCATGCCCAAGATCAGAATTTCCTCCATTGTGAGTTTTGCCTGTCCACCCCATTGTACCAGTTTGGCCGGGGTGTAACCCCACTGAAATCAGTGGAGTTATGGTGGCAGAAAACTGGTATAATGGAGAGGACAATATAGATCGAGGACTTCAAGATTTATAAAAAAACAAAAACCCACACACACTCTGGTTACTATTCTTTATTCACGTGCAACATTTGAATGAGAATTATGCACAATGCAAACAACAGCTTTAATCTTTTAGGAAAACTAAACTAATAGTTCACTGGTATGGTCTTGTCTTGCCTATGCAATGCTCCTTCTATTGCTACTTCTATAAGTAGTCTTAGAAGAATCAGATTTTTATCAGTAAATATTGGCAAATGTTGATTTCACCACACACACACGAACCAGTGAACAAATATTTCTTTCAACAATCAACATTTCCAGCAAGACAAATTAAGAAAAATACTGTTTGAGAACTTATGTGTGTTTGATTTCAGGATATTGACTTTGTATATTTTCATGTCATGTCGAAACATTGTGCTTTCATAGTTCTCAAGTTTTAACTTTTTGAATCTTTACATGTACTATCATTAAATAACTTTTGTCTGACCCCCTTCATAATCTCGTGTAACTGTGAAATTTTAAACTGATAAAAATAAAAAAATGCTTAATGATAAACATCAATATTATCAGTCAAAATTATATATATATATATATATATATATATAGTGACAAAGTTCCTCCTCTACCTTGGTGGGTCCTGCACTTATTGGCACATTTGCTCACCTCAGTGATCTCCCACACAGTCTGGATCAACTCCTCCTGTGTTGCTCAGGAGTTGGGAGGTTTGGGGGGAATCCGGGTCTGCCCTCTACTCCGGGTTCCAGCCCAGGGCCCTATGGATTTGCAGCTGTCTATAGTGCCTCTTGTAACAGCTGTGTGAAAGCTACACCTCCCTGGGCTACTTTCCCAAGGCCTCCTCCAAACACTTTCTTTATCCTCACCACAGGATCTTCCTCCTGGTGTCTGATAACACTTGTACTCCGTAGTACTTCAGCAGCACACCCTCTCACTCTCAGTTCCTTGTGCCTCTTGCTCCCAGCTCCTCACAAGCACTTCCTCTCCTCTGGCTCCTCCCTCCCACCTGACTGGAGTGAGCTCCTTTTTAAACCCAGGTGCCCTGATTAGCCTGCCTTGATTGGTTCTAATCAGCCTGCCTGCCTTAATTGGTTCTAGCAAGTTCCTGACTACTCTAGTGCAGCCCCTGCTCTGGTCACTCAGGGAATAGAAAACTACTCACCCAGTGACCAGTATATTTGCCCTCTACCAGACTCCAGCACCCTCTGGCCTGGGTCTGTCAAATATCTCTCCCCCCTGCTCAATACCAAAGGGTTGGACAGCTTGGGAAGCCAGGCAGTGCACACATGACAAGCCATCGGCATTGCCGTGACGGCTCCCTGCTCTGTGTTGCACACGGAACTGGAAAGGTGGGAGGGATAAGACCCTTCTGGTCACCCTTGTGCTCTACTCCTTGTTCTGCTGCATCCATTGGAGAGGGGCATGGTCGGTCACGAGGACAAATCTGTGCCTGAGCAAGTAGTAGCACAATGCTTCCATGGCCCATTTTACGGCAAGGCACTCCCTCTCCACCACTGCATATTTTCGTTCCCTCGGAAGGAGTTTCCTACTGAGGTAGAGAATTGGGTGTTCCTCCTCCCCGACCATCTGTGATAGAACGGCCCCCAACCCTACTTCCGATGCATCTGTCTGCAGGATAAATTCCTTGGTGAAATCAGGGGCTATTAGTACAAGGTTACTGCAGAGGGCAGTCCTTAGGTCTGTGAATGCTTTCTCTGCTACATCAGACCACCTTACCAGATCAGGTCCACGGGCTTTTACTAGGTCAGTCAGGGAGCTTGCCCTTTTGGCAAAGTGGGGGATACATTGTCGGTAATACCCTATTACACCTAGGAATGCCCGGACTTGCTTCTTGCGACATGCTTGCCGCCAATTTTGGATGGCCTCCAACTTATTCACTTGGGGTTTTACCAGACCTTTCCCCACAATGTAGCCAAGATATTTGGCCTCCGTAAACCCTACCGTGCACTTGGCAGGATTTGCTGTAAGGCTAGCTCACCTGAAGGTATCAAGGACTGCCTCCATCTTCTCTAGGTGACTTTCCCAGTCTGGGCTATGAATGACCACATCGTCCAAGTAGGCAGCAGCATAACTGTTATGCGGGCATAATAGCTTATCCATGAGGAGCTGGAAAGTAGCTGGGGTCCCATGTAGTCCAAAAGGGAGGACAATATATTGAAAAAGATCCTTTGGTGTAGAGGACACAGTATTTTCCTTTGCGTCTTTCGCAAGGCGAATCTGCCAGTACCCCTTTGTCAAGCCCAGAGTAGTCAAGTACCGGGCATTCCCCAGATGGTCCACTAGCTCATCTATGCGAGGTATGGGGTATGCGTCAAACTGGGATACTTCATTTAGTCGCCGGAAGTCATTGCAAAACCTTGTGGTGCCATCAGGTTTGCGCACCAGCATGATTGGGCTGGACCACTGACTGTGGGATTCTTCGATGGTCCCCAACTCCACCATTTTTTTTACTTCTGCTTTTATTTCCTCCCTTTTGGCCAGTGGCACCCGATAGGGCCTCATTGTTATTCTGGCCCCAGAGTTCGTGACAATGTGGTGATACGTCTCGGTTGTTCAACCTGGTTTTGTCAAGAACACATCTTGGTTCCTGAAGATCATCTCAGACACCTCATTCTTCTGATCTGGTGTTAATTCAGGAGACACTCTCACCTCTTTGGAAGGCTTGTTTTCGTGGGTTAGGTCTTGTTGTGCACTTATGCATGCCTCTTGTGCATGCCAGGGTTTCAGAAGGTTGACGTGATAAATATGTTCTTGTTTTGGCGTCCTGGCTGCCGCACCTTGTAGGTTACTTCTCCCTCGGATTCAACCACCTCATAGGTCCCCTGCCATTGGGCCAGAATCTTGCTTTCTGCCGTGGGTACCAACACCATCACCCGATCCCCTGGTTGGAACTGTCAGACTTTGCCTGGCGATTGTAATATGTTCTCTAGGCCTCCTGGGCCTTTTCCAAATGCTCCCGTACAATAGGGGTGACATGGGTTATCCGGTCTTGCATCTGTATTATATGTTTCTCCCCTCATTGAGTTCCTTTTCCCAGATCTCTTTGGTGATGTCTAGTATGCCTGCGGGGTGACACCTGTATAATAACTCGAAGAGGGAAAACCCAGGTGAGGCCTGAGGTACCTCCCGGATAGCAAACATAAGGTAGGCTAGTAGGGCATCTGAATCCTTCCCATCCCGACTTACCACCTTTCTTTTCATAGCCTTGAGGGTTCGGTTAAACCTTTTGTGGCAAATTGCAAGTACTGTTATGCTGGGTCTCGTGCTTTCTCTTCTTTGGGGAAGGTTCAGGGGGCCATTGCTTGCCTCTGAATTGTTACTTTAATTACCTCACTAGTGTCCTTGAGGAGGGGAGTGGAGAGGGAGGGACCTGAGCTCTCCCTCTACTCCAGGTCCCAACCCAGGGGCCTTGAGGTTAGTGGTGAACCACTTGAACTGGTGGTTCCTTCCCCTGGGCTACTTCCCTCTCCTGCTCTTTAGCTTGTGAGGGGGGCTTCTTGCCCTCCTTCTGCACAAGACAGCAGAGGTGTAGTGAGCTGTCATAAACAGATAGCTAAGGGTTAATGTCTCTTACACCTGGAAAGAAGTAACCTGAACCAACCGGACCAGAGGACCAATCAGGAAACAAGACTTTTTCAAATCTGAGTGGAGGGAAGTTTGTGTGGGAGTCCTTTGTTCTGGTCTTGTATCTGTCCCTCTCGGCTATTGGAAGGATTTCTGTCTCTTGCTTTCTAATCTTCTGTTTCCAAGTTGTAAGTACAAATATAATAAGGCAGTAAGGTTTATATGGTTTTCTTTTGTATTTACATGTGTGTAGTTGCTGGAATGTTTTGAATTGAATTCTTTTTGAATAAGGCTTTTTATTCATATTTCTTTTAAGCAATTGACCCTGTATTTGTCACCTTAATACAGAGAGACTATTTTTATGTACTTTTTCTTTCTTTTTGTATAAAGCTTTCTTTTTAAGACCTGTTGGAGTTTTTCTTTAGTGGGGAACTCCAGGGAATTGAGTCTGTGCTCACCAGGGAATTGGTGGGAGGAAGAAGTCAGGGGGAAATCTGTGTGTGTTAGATTTACTAGCCTGACTTTGCATTCCCTCTGGGTGAAGGAGGGGGGTGGGGGGGGAGCTTGGATCTCTCTCTCAGTACTTGTGTTTCCAGGACTGGAAATAGGGAGGGTGGAGCCCCTCTGTTTAGATTCACGGAGTTTGCTTCTGTGTATCTCTCCAGGAACCCAGGGAGAGAACACCTGGAAGGGAGAAGGGGAGGAAAAGATTTATTCCCCTTTGTTGTAAGACTCAAGGAATTTGGGTCTTGGGGTCACCAGGGAAGATTGTTGGGGGGACCAGAGTGCCCCAAAACACTCTAATTTTTTGGGTGGTGGCAGCTTTAGCAGGTCCAAGCTGGTAACTAAGCTTGGAGGTTTTCATGCTAACCCCCATATTTTGGACGCTAAGGTCCAAATCTGGGAATAGGTTATGATACGAGCACCGTCCATACCCTCTAACTGGAGGGGGCCCCGCAAGGAAGTGGGACCCTAAAAGTGACAAAAAAAATGTAAAGTATAACTAGGTAAGTGACATTTACTGATG
Source organism: Gopherus flavomarginatus (assembly GCF_025201925.1). Classification (NCBI taxonomy): domain Eukaryota; kingdom Metazoa; phylum Chordata; order Testudines; family Testudinidae; genus Gopherus; species Gopherus flavomarginatus. The sequence goes on from NC_066628.1 coordinate 16,043,939, forward strand.
CTATTGCACAATCCATGTCGGTTTTACTGACAAAACCGTGAAGTCATTATGATACATCATATTGCTATTGGCTACATCAGTTGTCTGTCGGTCAGTTTCAAATTTTAGTTGGACCCATTCAAAGAATGTGTATTTGCGTTCACAATGGCAGTCGGCAGATAAATGTTATAAATTTAGTTGTTTAGTTTTTTATCGTTTCCAATGCAGAAGCGTGCTTTGTGATGTCTAAGAGAATATATAAGAGCAGAGCTAGTAAACGAAAGGCAGCAAAAGATGCCGAGAAGGAACTTGAGAAAATTCCAAAGTTGTCAACGTATTTTGCGCTGCAATCCAACGTACAGGTACAGGCACATGAAACAGACAGCGCTAGCAGCGACGAATTGTATCCAGAAGTATCCAGAAGTGCTTCAAGTGAGGTCGAAGGTGAAGCCAGTTGTTCTACCAAACAAACTGTGACAGATATTCCAGCTGCTGCCGGGAAAGAAGTATCTGAATCTGAACCACTTACTGATGACCCAGGAGATTGGCCGTCTGTAATATCGGAAAGGCAAGTGTGTGACATTGTTGCATGTGGCCTACGGCAGCAGAATGAAAGTTACGAATTTCCATTTAACAAGGAAAGAAAGGAGGTTCACAAGTACTCATTTCTATCGAACCATGGCAAATGGTGAGAAAATAAGACGTTCATGGTTAATATACTCAGTTCAGAAAGATACCATTTTTTGTTTTTGTTGTAAATTATTTGACATTGGCAACATACCGCTACGTCATGGTACATCTGCTTGGAAAGCACTGTCAAAAAGACTTCAGCAGCATGAAACAGGCAAAGGTCATCAAGACTGTATGGTGAAATGGTTTGACCTTCGGTCAGGCATAGTAAACCATACATCTATTGACCAACTCAAATTGCAGGCTTTTCTGAAAGAAAGAGATTTCTGCAGAAATGTTGTCAAATAAATGGTTGATGTCGTTATTTTCTTGTCCAAAAGAAACTTGGCATTTCGAGGAAGTAATGAAAAGCTCGGCGATCCTTCAAATGGCAACTTTTGGGACTGTTTAAATTGCTTGCTAAGTATGATACTGTCCTCAGCGAACTTTTACAGAGGATTAAGAAGGCAGAGACACATGTTCAGTACCTCAGTCCACAGATCCAAAACGAGCTGATTCAACTTGTTGCCAGTAACATTCAAGAGGCCAACATAGTGCAGCTTAAAAAAGCAAAATATTATTCAGTTATTTTGGACTGTACTCCTGACGTGTCACATGAAGAACAGATGTCTGCGGTGTTACGCTTTGTTGAATGCAATGGTGAAGATGGTGTCAATATTCTTGAAGCATTTGTTGGTTTTCTTAATGTTCATGATACAACTGGCGAGGGCGTTTCTTGAAAAGGCAAACAACTTAGGAATAGATATTGCTGACATGAGAGGCCAAGCGCAAATATGAGAGGAAAGAATAAAGGAGTTCAAGCCCACATGTTAGAAATAAATGACCGTGCCTTGTATGTACCATGTGGAGCTCACACTTGGAATCTTGTGATCTCAGACGCGGCAAAGTCATCGAAATATGCCGTTGACTTTTTCGGTCTGATTAACAGAATATACGTTATCTTTTCTTCTTCACCTTCACGTTGGGATATACTTCAAGAACATATGCCAATATCTGTTAAAAGGTTATCAAACACTCTTTGGGAGTCAAGAATTGATGCTGTGAAGCCATTGCTTTATCACCTTGAAGAATTGTGCAATGCTTTGTCATCTTTGCGAGAATATGCGCTCAAAAAGAAAGATGACAATACAGCAACAGAAGCCAGTGTGCTTTTAGACCATGTTACTACATGGCCTTTTGTTCTAACTGTGTACACATGGTACGATATACTATTTCACATCAATAAAACCAGCAAATTAATTCAGTCACCAAATGTGTCAATTGATGTACTGCAGGCAGAAGTCGGTGCTACAATGAAGTTTTTGGAAGACTATCGAAATACAGGATATAACTCTGTGGTCAAAAATGCACGTGAAATAGCAGAGCATATGGGTATTGAGCAGGTGTTTCCAGAAACCAGGGTGCGACGTAAGAAGAGAATGTTTGATTACAAATGTGCTGATGATTCGAGTCGTCTTTCTGCCGAAAAAAAATTCAAATTGCAATTCTTTCTTGTTCTCACTGATCAGGCCATATCTTCTGTTTCGTCACGATTTGACCAACTCATGGAGTGGTATGAGTTGTTTGGATTTCTGTACAACACTAACAGCCTGAAGCAGCGTCACAGAGAAAATGAACTGGAGAATCACAGCAAAAATTTTGACAGAAAAATGGGAGATATTGATGCCAAAGAATTTATAATGGAATTGAATCATTTTATTTATGTCATCGAGAAAGAGAGAGGACTTGTCACGGCAAACAATTTTTTAACGTACATATACAAGAACAGCCTTCAGGAGATATATCCGAATCTTTGCATTTGCATCAGAATTCTTCTGAACACCAGTTACTGTCGCTGGTGAGCATTCAGCAGAATGAAACTGATCAAGAATATCCTGCGCTCAACCATGACAGATGACAGGCTTTCTGCGCTTGCAGTTATCTCAATCGAAAACAAGATTGCCAGATCTCTGGACTATGATGCATTGATTAAACAATTTGTGGACAACAAGGCTTGAAAGAAGCACTTTGTGTAAATACAGAATACATGTACACTGTAGGCCTATGTATACATAATATGAACCCTATATATTATATAAAATAAATACTGCATTCCAGTTTCTGCATTGTAAGGGGCCCCGGACATAGGTTCGGAGGGGGCCACGTTATTTGTTGCTATGACCCTGCAAGCCAGGTGCCCCAATCTAGAGTTTTTGGACTTCTCAGCCCATTGCAGCACTCCTCCAAACTTTCCTTTGTTTCTCTTCAAAACTGTTCTCTGCTCCAACTTCTTCAAACTGTTCTCTGTTCCAATACCAAACCTTTCTGCTCCAACTCCTACCCTGTCTGACTGAAGCAGGGGTCTTTATCATGTGACTGACTGCTGGTGCTCTAATTAGCTTCAGGTGCTCTAACTGGATTCAGATGCTCTAGTTAATCTATAGCAAACCTTCCTCCCCTTACAGGGAATAAGGCTCCCTGCTAACACTTTCCTGCTGCCCTCTGGCCATGCTGTATCACACTTTCTACCAATCCATCAGTCTGCGGATGGTAGACTGAAGTTCTCAGGGTATGTATATGGAGCAGTGTACAGAGGTTCTTCATTAGTTTTGACAAAAATGGGGTTCCTTGGTCTGTTAATATCTCCTTTGGTAGCCCCACTCAGGAAAAGATCCCCACCAGCTCTTTGGCTATCATTTTAGAGGCTGTGTTCCGCAGGGGGACGGCTTCTGGGTAGCGAGTAGCATAGTCCAAAATAACAAGTATATATTGGTGGCCCAGAGCCATCTTCTCCAGGGGTCCCACTAGGTCCATGGCTATTCGCTCAAAGGGGACCTCTATGATGGGAAAGAGTACTAAAGGTGCCCTCAGGTGGGGACAGGGACTGTGCAGCTGACACTCTGGGCAGGACGCACAGTACCTCCATACTTCTTTGTGTACTCTGGGCCAGAAGAACCATCGTAGGACTCGTGCCAGGGTCTTCTCTACCCCCAAATGTCCCCCAAAAAGGTGACTATGAGCAAGACTTAATACAGCATTCTGGTGTTTGTGAGGTACTAGGATCTGCTGTATCTTCTGTCCCTGTACTGGTGCAACCCGGTATAAGAGATTCTTCTTCACTACGAAGTAGAGTGCTGGTCCCTGGGTTTTCCCTTCTACAGGGACCCCATCTATTTCAGTCACCTCCTTCCTAAAGTTGTTGTACCTTGGGTTTCCGGCCTCGTCTCCAAAATTTCCTCTTCCAGGACTAATCTGCCCAAGATCTACAGGCCCAGTCTCTGCTGCCTCTACTGGTTCAGAAACGCTAGGGTGGGGGTCAGACTCGGGTGCTTCTCGCTCCGCAGTGGCCTCCTTTTCAGCTGCTAGGGTCCGCTTGCCTACGAGAACGACCCTCTGGCTTTGAGTCAGTATTCGGGTTCCCAAGGCCTTAGCTGCCCTCCTTTCCCTTTTTGACTTTCTACCATGTCTAGGAATGGAAAATAAATCTGGGGATATTTCAGAAAAAAATGGGGGTTGACAGTCTACTATGGAGGCCTCCCTAACTTCAGGGTTCCCCTTTTCCTCCAATCCTTCTACTAGGAGTAAGTTTCTAAACCCTGGGAAGTCCATCCCTATGAGCACCGGGTATGGGAGTTTAGGGACTACACCTGCTGCTACCTCAGTAGTGTTCCCCTGAATTTCGAGTTTTACTGGGATGGTGAGGTAATAACCAACCGTCCCATGGACGCATGTTATCCCTGTACGCTTAGCCCGCAGCAATTGACTACACTTCACAAGCTTCCCCGAGACAAGCGTGATAGCACTCCCCGAAGCAACCAATGCTGTGGTCTCTACCCCATTTAGCTTTTCTGGTCTGGTGTACATATGTGGGGTTAGTGAGACCCCCACAAGGTGGATTAGGAAGCATGGGTATGCCCAGTTCCCCAGGTTACACAGCATCAGCTCCTCAGCATTGGGACACTGTGCAGCTATATGTCCCCATTCCCCACAGGCATAACATCTGTATGGAGCCCTAGGCATTCCCCGGTCTCTTGGTTTGGGCAGTCAAAGCTCATGATCCTCTTCTCTCCCAGTTCTCTGACTCTTTGTGGCTTCTGGTGAGCCTTCAGCCCCTCTCTTTTTTCACCTGGGCTCCCCTGGTGGCCCTGTCACTCGAGTTCTAGGGCTTAGTGCTGCTAGTTTAACCCAGGGTGCCTCTTCCTTAACTGGTTGGATCAGCTCCCGCGCTGTCCTTCACCTCTCTACCAGTGCAACAACCTCATCATAGGTGGAAGGTTTGTTCTGGCTTACCCCGGCACAAAGGGCTGGTGGTAGTCCTCTCATATATCAATCGATGCCCGGAAACTCTCGTATTTCTTCTAGACTCTGTGACTCTGTTCGCAACCACTTTCGTGCGAGGTGGATGAGGTCATACAACTGGTACCGCGGGGTTTTATTTTCCTGGTACCTTCACTCATGATACCGCTGGGCCCACACTGCAGTCATTACCCCAGATCTGGCCAGGATATCTGCTTTCAGCTGGGGGTAGTCTGCTGCAGCCTCCTCAGGCAGATCATTGTAAGCCTTCTGGGCCTCTCCACACAGGAATGGGGCAAGGACGCCAAACCACTGATCTCGAGGCCAGGCCACCCGTAGGGATGTCCTCTCAAAGGCCAGAAGGTATGCCTCTACATCATCCTTCCACATCATTTTCTGCAGCCAATGGCTGGCCCGTATGAACTGCGTCCTATTGTTGCTGGCACAGAGTGCCCAAGGGTGGCAACGGTTGGGTCCGTTGCCCGGTGTGCTTCGCAACCAATAGAACACACCAGAGTGGAGAAGCAACCAACTTTATTTGAGCTCAAATAAGATGCCTGGAGCCACACAGGACTCAGATCAAGCGCGCCAAACAAACAGCTTACCTAACTATTTATACTGGAACCAAAACTGATACACATTATAACATGATCTGTCACTCACACAGTCCCCACCCAAGGCCAAGTCTGCCTAGTAACAGCTCAGTTTCCCGCCCAAAGGTTAAATCTACCCAGCAACTGAGGGAGTAGAAGTAGCCCTTCCCAACAAGGGCAACCTGAGGTCAAACATGGAGGAGTAAAACTCAAAATGGAGAAGCTGGTGCACTATGGCTCAGAACAAGAGGACTTCATCGGCTCTCATGGCCTTCCATTCTCCTAAATTACCTGGGTTATACCAAGTGCGTCCCCAACAATCCCTCTTTTGAGAATACTCAAAAAGCTCCTGCTTGAGTCTTCTCATAATATGATGACAGCACTTGGTTTAAATCTGGGTCTGGGGAATGCTGAAGGTGGCCAGCCATCAGCATAAATGTGACAGAGGTTGTAGAACAAACCTTTCCCATGATAATCTTACAACAGGTAAGTAACAGTAGTACAAGTAAACATAACACTACCCCTATTACCAAAAAGCGAATTAATTTTGAACCTATCTCACCAAGGTTAGGTAACCAACTAAAGAGAGTCAAAAAGGGAAGGCATCTGTTCCTGAGTTTTCCACTGGTTAAGGGCTTGTTTAGAGACATATGTACAACATTTATTACAACTGAGAATACAGACCCCACCTTGAGAGGCTAGGATATAGTTTAGTGTCTATTTAATTTGCAGAGCCCTGAGCCAAAGCTGGTAGAGCTAAGAGCTGAGGCTCCTTTTAATGATTAAGGTTTTATTGGCACATTTAGTAAGGAACACCAAGAGCCTACAGTAGAATTAGGTTATTTGTTTTGCCCTATAGAAAGGGAGGTGGATTATACTCCGTCTATTTTCCTTACCAATGGGTTCTGAGATGTCTTGCAGATACCTGCACTGCCTGGGCTCCACCTGGTGGGAATTGGGCCGTGATACAAAGAGAAGTTACAAGGAATATTAAATAATAGTTTTTGTACCATCTGTGGGGCAGCGACTTATAAATAAATTTACCACAGATACAAAAGAGATTGTTAATTGTCACCAGCCCATTACCTTTTTCTAACTCATGAGAGAATTGTTAGCAGAGAAGTACACAAGCCCTTTTCTGTGTTCTGACCTAAGGTATTAAAGACAGCGGGGGATACATAGAACTGGCAGGTGCTATCATTAGCAAATCAGATGTAATTGTCTGTTGCTTTTTGTTGAAGGTAGGTAAAACCAGAAGGACACCGGGAGGTATTAGCTATAGCATAACAAGACTTGTTTTTCCTCAATAGCAAATCATCATTGGCAATGATTAGACCAGTTTCAGAGAATTACTTTTCAGGGTAACTTTGCTGTATGATAGGGGATTTGAGAGCATATCCAGCAGTTGAAGAGATTAAATTTGCTGGCAAAAGCAATTTTTTTAGGACCTCATATGTATTAATCATTAAATCAGGAGGATTGGAACCTCAACCAGCATACAGTTGGGCCTTAATTAGGGAAACCATAACTAAGAGCATAAAAAGTTTCCTTCCTACCAAAGGAAAATGTTAACAAAGCATACTAAGACTTATAATGTTTCCCTGAGGTGAGGAGTAAGGAACAAAACACTGTACATCCAGGGTCCAAAACCACAATAAACAAAGACTTATATAACCCAACACACTTAAGGTAAGTAACCTGTTCCTCTTTAAACCTCAAAGTCTTTTAAACAGTAACTTCAGTCCAAAGTTCTTGTCATCTGGGTTTCCAATAGGCTGGACAGTCCATTGACCTGATAATGGAGATCTCCTTACTGCCTTAAGTTGGGAGTGTGTATCCAGTTCTTATGTTCCTTGGCCTTGGCTGCTGTGTGGGATACCGACAGGACTGTTTGCGATCCCTTCCATCGTTCCTGCAGGGGTTCATCCTTCCAAGTGCAAACGAGGACCAAGTCACCTGGCTGCAAGGAGTGGACAGGGGAATCCCGCGGAAGAGACTGCAAGTCTTTAATGTACCTTGTGAAAAGAAAAGAGAAAAGAGAACAGCAGACAACAAGCACATATACTGAGGCAACAAATTATTCCCAATATCTATTCCCTTGCCAGTACCAGAGTTCCATTCATAAGCCATGGTAGTCCCGACAAAATTTCAAAAGGCCTGAACCCTAACCTACCCTGGGGAAGAGCACAAAAACAGAGTAGGGAGAGTGGCAATACCTAGGGCCATCCTGTATTTTAGACTTTGACAGAGGAGTTCTCTTTTCTTTACTGGGTGATGTCTTGGAGAGTAGCATGTATTTCATCTGTTCAGCTGGTGGATTTCTGGCCTGTGTGTCACAATTCCGTAGCTCCACTTTCTTCTCCTTTTTAGTTTCTTGCTGTATTCTCAGTTGCATTTCTGGAATGAACTCACCTTTCGACAACCTCTTTTTCCAGCCTTGGGCAGCTGAAGTGAAGAACTCATTGTTGAGTGCTGAGCCACTCATTCTCATCAAACCGTCTGCCCCAACTTGCCTATCCACCTCGGGGAGCAGCAGTAGCAGCTGCTGCTGATAGTCTGTGGGTAGGACAGAGAACGCATGCTTATTGATCAGCGCCAGCAGATCTGTGTTCACTAAGAGGGAATCAGGTGTTTCCACATCAATTTCAGTGCGTTTTGCCCTCTTTAGCTGCCTTGCATGGAGTCTGTCAGATTTCTGGAATGATTTCTTCCTCAAATCTGGTGGGGAGTTATCAACTTTAACAGAAGGATAGATGCTGAAGGTAGAGTTTTGAGGACTGGCTGGTTGTCCATCTGACTGCCTTTCTTCTCGAGCAGGCTTAGCAAGTGTGGAGTTACTGGCTGCCTTCACAGTCTTCAATAGGCGATGTGGGTTTGAGGACACAGGCATACTTGTTCTGCGTTGCTGCCTCCGTTACTACTGCTTTGGGGCCCGCTTGAGAGTCTTCTTGCTGTGTTTCTGGGAAGTACATATAGTTGTACTCCAGGCTGTAAACATTGTGACGTGACGACATCAGAACCAATGGTTACCACTAGTTGCTCCTTCCTTTTGAGGGAAACCTACTATAAAAACGATTGTCCTAAATAGTTAGCAATATGCTAAAAGCAAAGGTCATCTCTTCTGAGCCAGGAACAATAAGTTTAGAAAGACTGTTGACAGGGTTTGGAGAGACTGAATTCCAAGCTGCAAGAGATCCTGGTGAGAAACTGCTGTGTGCCTGCTGTGTAACTTCTAGAGAAGCAGCAGCAGCAGAACCAGGTCCATGGTTACCAAGAGCTTTCACTGGCTGTTGAAAAACTAGAGGTGATGGTGCTGCAGAGGGGCTGGGATTTACTTGGATCACCCCAGCATATCCTGCCCTCCTTTGTCCGTTCTTCTGTGCTAGCAGAATGGTGTGTTGCAGACCTGCAGCCCTCCTTTGGCCATTCACAACAGTACTGCTGCCAACGATGTACCACTCACAGCTTGTCTTCAGAAGAGGTTAATTCTTTAAGTCTCTCAAATTTATTTTCAAATCCTTGCTTCTTCCTGCTTCCTTTTTCAGGGCATCCTGCTTAGAGGAGGATTTTTCCCGGTCTTTATATGCTTTTGAGGCTTGTTGAATCTCTGTTTCTAGCCTGAAGCACTGCTTGAAGTCTGATCACAAATTTCAATGTGTCCTCATTGATATTTCCACTTTCTTCCTTTCCCTCTGTATTCTAGCAAAAGGGTGGCTGGGCTAAGGGAAGGACAGGTCTACAGAGTAACTTCAGGTTCTCCAGGAGCTTGGCTTAAAGGCAAGAAGTTAGGTCCACAGCAGCTTAACCCTCCTTTTGTCCTCTCTCTCAAAGGAAATCTTTTGAATGGAGTGCAGACCGAAATCATGAAGCCATCAGTATATATGGGTTTAGGACAAGAGAGTTCAGAGTCTTAACCCATTCGTTACCCTTCCATAGGTACAAGATGGGAGTATTCCAAGCTGACAGACATTTCCCTGATACTGTTTGAAGCGTTATTATCCAGGAGTAAAATGCAGGGTGGCACTTTACACTGTACAGTATATTTACAGAGCACTTTCCATTTCTTTCTTAAACATCACATCCTTTGTCCTTCTTACAACATACAATATACCTTTATGCCTACTTCCAAAATTGTCTTTCCTATTTTCACACAAAGCAAACAACTTTCCTTTTCCATTCTTTATCACTACTCTTTGCTCTTTACTCAAGCATTCTGCAACATGCTTAAAACCTTCAGCTTTTATTCACACAGTTCTTTTTTTAGTAGTCTGGGATATACACAAGCAATTTGACTTCCTGCATTGCTTTAGAATTTACTACAAAATCCATCTGTGAATTTGTCCACCTGCACTTTTACTTGGGGTTCCGGAGGTGGAATAGTCTGCTTCCCAATCCTCTACTTTCATCATAGAGATGGGCCTCCCGTTGGGATACTTGTATTTCCAGTGTCCCTCCTTTTGGCATAAGGCACACTGATCTAGGCCTAGACGCCTTTCTCGTGAGCCAGGACGATTTCGCCCACGGTTTTCCATTCCCCAGCCTCGGCCGCAACTCTACAGTAGGCTCCCTCTGCCCGCTTGCACTGTAGCAAACATCATTTCCACCTGCCTTTTTTTCTTTTCTTTCTCCTTGAGGGCATAGGTATAATCCCAGTGGTCCTTGGAGTTCCATTGGGGATCTACTAAGGGGACTGCTCCTACGGGGTCTGGAACATTAGCTGGGTTCCCTTCATATCTCTGCTGTACCTCTTCCCTTGCATTGGAAATAACTTGATTCCGCTCAGTCTCAGAGATTAAAGTTTTTAAGAGGACCTGACAATTATGAGTCAGGTATTTAAGATTTGCTAGGCATTCTAAGCTTACAGGATCAGACTGTATTTGGGTACACACTTGCCTGGTGGTAGCTTGCTGCACTTCAATTTCTGGCCTAGCAATCGCGGCTTCAGTAACAAGGGGAGATAGGCCCGTATCCAAGATGACTGACCCGTTCTGACTATCCAAGATGGCCACCCTATCCTGACTATGCAACCCCTCACAAGATGTCTGACTATGTGTGACCTCACTAGGTGGCGGAGCTGTGGCTGAACAAGATGGCTGCATGGTAGTGGCCGAATGGGACACCGATTCTGGCATTACAGTTCTTGGGGGATTTTAAGTCACTACAGAAACACTGACTGGTGCTCCAGTCACAACCAAATTATAAGTAAACAACAAATCAGACATAAACAACAATACATACATACATTCTTCCCATTTACCAGCACACTGACAAAACAATAGCAATTGCAGGTTCGTGTTGTAATTAAGGGATCCTCCGGGTGGCCATCTCTCCTGTTCCTCGAGTTGATACTGAGGCCAGTCAACTGTACAGAATCTTTTTAATTGATCTTTCATGATCACATTTGACTTAAAGATCTTCCACCACCTAAGAAAGCATTCTACTGGGGTACAACACTGTACCTTCCGCCCCACACCATGCCCTTGACCCATTGTATGCCTCTAATCCCGGGGAAGCCAATGGGAATTACAACCACTGGGCGTCCCCAGCCTCGGGCAACCACTCCAGATAACCTAGGACACCAAAAGGTAAAAGAATCAGAAATCTACCAGACTGGTCTTACCTTGTCCAAAGGGGACCGTACCAAGACCGTTGTACAACCCCGCGATCTGGAGGGACCGGTTCTCTACTGACGTCTACCTTCCATAGGGGAACCGATCTACCCTAACTCCCTCTTACTTCTCCACTATACGATTGCGTTGCACCATTGTGTCCTCCGAGGTCGGCCTGACACGTCTCTGCTGAGGCCCCCGGTAAACTCACCGGTGCCGGTTGGTTGTCGGCGGTGACCGCAGTCCGTCGGCCATCAGAGGAGTCCGGGCAAGGCACAATTTTGCCTCGAGCCCCACGTTGGGTGCCAAAAACTGTTGCCAGCACAGAGTGCCTGAAGGTGGCAACGGTTGGGTCCGTTGCCCAGTGTGCTTCGCAACCAATAGAACACACCAGAGTGGAGAAGCAACCAACTTTATTTGAGCTCAAATAAGATGCCTGGAGCCACACAGGACTCAGATCAAGCGCGCCAAACAAACAGCTAACTCAACTATTTATACTGGAACCAAAACTGACACACATTATAACATGATCTGTCACTCACACAGTCCCCACCCAAGGCCAAGTCTGCCTAGTAACAGTTCAGTTTCCCACCCAAAGGTTAAATCTACCCAGCAACTGATGGAGTAGAAGTAGCCCCTCCCAACAAGGGCAACCTGAGGTCAAACATGGAGGAGTAAAACTCAAAATGGAGAAGCTGGTGCACTATGGCTCAGAACAAGAGGACTTCATCGGCTCTCATGGCCTTCCATTCTCCTGAATTACCTGAGTTATACCAAATGCGTCCCTAACACTATCATGGCCGCAGTTCAGCTCTGTAAGGGTCTTTACCTGGTTTACCAGTTCTCGCAACATAGCTCGGTCTTGAGAAGCCTGGTCCATCAACAGGCGATTAGTCTCTTGCTGTAGCCGCACTGCCTCCTGTTGGGCAGCTGCCTGGACATGAGTAGACTCCTGCTGGGCCACCATAGCTTGTGTCAATCCCCGCACTAAGTCTTCCATTGTGGTGAAAAAAAATAAACCCTTTACTTTTTATTTTTAAATCACCCTCCTTCTTCTGCAGCGCTGTGCACACCAATATCCCACTTTTGACACCAGTTGTGACAATGTTCCTCCTCTACCTTGGTGGGTCCTGAACTTATTGGCAGATTTGCTCACCTCAGTGATCTCCCACACAGTCTGGATCAACTCCTCCTTTGTCTGATCAGGAGTTGGGAGGTTAGGGGGGAACCCGGGCCCGCCTTCTATTCTGGGTTCCAGCCCAGGGCCCTGTGGACTTGCAGCTGTCTATAGTGCCTCTTGTAACAGCTGTGTGAAAGCTACACTTCCCTGGGCTACTTCCCCAAGGCCTCCTCCAAACACCTTCTTTATCCTCACCACAGGACCTTCCTCCTGGTGTCTGATAACGCTTGTACTCCTTAGTCCTCCAGCAGCACACCCTCTCACTCTCAGCTCCTTGTGCCTCTTGCTCCCAGTTCCTCACACGCACTTCCTCTCCTCTGGCTCCTCCCTCCCACCTGACTGGAGTGAGCTCCTTTTTAAACCCAGGTGCCCTGATTACCCTGCCTTGATTGGCTGCAGGTGATCTAATCAGTCTGTCTGCCTTAATTGGTTCTAGCAAGTTCCTGACTACTCTAGTGCAGCCCCTGCTCTGGTCACTCAGGGAACAGAAAACTACTCACTCAGTGTCCAGTATATTTGCCCTCTACCAGATTCCTGCACCCCGCTCTCTCTCTCTCTCTCTCTCTCTCTCTCTCTCTCTCTCTATATATATATTATTTGCATTTTATTTTGAAAAGTAGTATCTAAAGATTGCTGGGGTTTTTTTGTTTGTTTGTTTTGTTCTTTTTTAAGGAATAACTGTCAGTCCTTGTTCAGCCCTCTTCTGCTGGGGACAAACCTTCTTCGCATCTCCAGCCTAAATTTACTCATGGCCAGCTTATCCGCATTAGTCCTGTACCAGCATTGTTCTTTAGCATTAACAGCTCTTCTCCCTCCCTAGTGTTTATCTCCCTGATCTATTTATAGAAAGTGACCACATCTCCTCTCAGCCGATGTTTTCCTCTGCTAAACATGCCAAATTATTTTAGAGTATATTAGAGAAAGAGAATCAGGATCATTTCCTCTGTCACTCTAATCCTGAGCAGTGCCCTTCTCCTGCCCTCCACAGGCAAGACATAATGTGCTGAGGAAGAAAATGTCCAACTGAACCACAATGACCTAGTTCCTTCTCCTGGGATTCTCTGAGGTTCAGGAGTTGCAGATTTTACACTTTGTGGTGTTTCTAGGGCTTTATCTGATAGCCCTGAATCTCCTTTTTATCATCTTTGTAGTGCTTGACGGCCACCTTCACACCCCCAGATATTTCTTCCTGATAAATCTGTCCATCTTGGACCTTGGATCCATCTCCCTCACTGTTCCCAAGTATGTGGCCAAATCCCTACTACACACCAGGTCAATTTCTTATGGTGGATTAATTTCCCAAGTCTTTCTCTTCATCTTCTTCATTCTGGTTGACTTTGCTTTTCCCACCATCATGGCATATGATCGATATATCGCCACCTGCCAACCACTGCACTATGAGCTTATGATGAACAGAAGAGCTTGTTTTCCAAATGGCAGACAGTGTCTGGATCACTGCAATTCTTCCTACACTGCACACTGGGATCATGTTTCCACTAACCTTCTGTGGAGGCAACATGGTGGCTCAGTTCTACTGGGAAATCCCCCAAGTACTCAAGCTGGCCTGTTCTGACCTGTACCTTGGTGAAACTGTGGTTATTTACTTTAACATATTCTTAGGGTTAAGCTGCTTTGGTTTTTATAATTGTGTCATATGTTCAGATCTTCAAAACAGTTCTGAGAATCCCTTCTGAGTAGGGTTGGCATAAAGCCTTCTCCACCAGTCTTCTTTACCTCATTGTGATCTCCTTGTTATTTTGCAAGGCTGTTTTTGCTTACGTGATGCACACTTCCCACTCTCCATCAGGTCTGGATCTTGTGGTGTGTGTGCTTTATTCCGTGGTGTCTCCTTTGATGAATCATAGAATATCAGGGTTGGAAGGGACATCAGGAGGTGATCTTGTCCAAATCCCTGCTCAAAGCAGGGCCAATCCGCAACTAAATCATCCCAGCCAGGGCTTTGTCAAGCCTGACCTTAAAAACCTCTAAGGAAGGAGATTCCACCACCTCCCTATGTAACACATTCTAGTGCTTTACCACCCTCCTAGGAAATAGTGTTTCCTAATATCCAACCTAAACCTCCCCCACTGCAACTTGAGACCATTATTCCTTGTTCTGTCATCTCCTACCACTGAGAACAGTCTAGAACCATCCTCTTTGGAACCTCCTTTCAGGTAGTTGAATGCAGCTATCAAATCCCCCCTCATTCTTCTCTTCTGCAGACTAAATAATCCCATTTCCCTCAGCATCTCCTCATAAGTCATGTGCTCCAGCCCTCTAATCATTTTTGTTGCCCTCCGCTGGACTCTTTCCAATTTTTCCACATCCTTCTTTTAGTGTAGGGCCCAAAACTGGACACAGTACTCCAGATGAGGCCTCACCAATGTCAAATAGAGGGGAACGATCATATCCCTCGATCTGCTGGCAATGCTCCTACTTATACAGCACAAAAATCTGTTAGCCTTCTTGGCAACAAGGGCACACTGTTGACTCATATCCAGCTTTTCATCCACTATAACCCCTAGGTCCTTTTCTGTAGAACTGCCTGCCTAGCCACTCGGTTCCCAGTCTGTAGCCATGTGGTCTGATCATCTGCAGCATAAGGAACAAGTTGATCAAAGGTGACTTGAAGAGACCAACTGGAAGTTATTCACCAAAAATAAAATTTCCAGATTTCTCTCATGACCACGGTTTCATTCTGTGTTTCCTCACACATATAATCAAATGATGACATTATTATCTCCATGGGAATGCGATGTGCAATCTTTTTTATACAAAATATTGTGCTTACTGTGGTAATAATCCAGACTAAATTCACTGAAGTCAGTAGAGTTACTCTACATTTACCCCAGTGTAAATCAGATAAGAATTGATTGACCAATCTAGCTATAAATGGCAGAAATAATTAAAATGAAATAAAATAAAAAGCAAAATCTTTTGTTAACACAGAGTTAAGTTTTCCCAGTGATAATTCAGATCCTTCCAGAATATTGCGTTGTACAGCAAAACTTATACTTTGGAAAGTCAAGAAAGAGAGAGTTAATATACATGCTCATACTCTACAGGCAAACCAGTAAAGTGCTTGAAACCACTAGGGCTTATTGTTAAAGTCAGCCTAGTCAGCAAGCTGTAAATTGGCCATTCAGCAATCTCAGCTTGACCAAAGCAGGAGGGGAGGGGGCTTTGGATGCCACAGAAAGGGCAGCTTGACCCCTCGTCCTTCCTTATAAGAATTGTGTTGAAGTTGTTGTTACATGCATTTTAAAAGAGTAGGATATGCCCCAGGAATGTGTACTGAGGTCTCAAGGCTGCAAATTCTGGGGAAAAAAACACACCTGGTTATTCAATAATCAGAAGGAGCCTGTTGCTTGATCATTAAAATTGCTTACTTAACAAGGTTTCTTTAAGGGACATGTCATTCTATTATTAATGTATAAATAAGGGGACTCGTCTGGGGACTCTTTGGGACTGGTCTCCCCCTCCGGATGCATCTTCTGTTCCCCACCGGCAGACAGGCTGCCACTTTGCCGCTCGAAAGCCACACTCAGCTTCAGTAATTATTGAGGGTTGAAGGTGTTTTACTAATCTTGTTGAGGATGTATGTAAGTGCTTGAGACTAGTAAAGTTTAACTTTAAGTGAAAGCACTCTTGTGTTGCCTTGTTTGTACCAGCCATCTATCGGTTGGATGGCTGTATCCTTGATTTATTTCCTGACATCTCCTCGCACAGAGTAAAAGTTACCGAGAGCTTTGGGTTGAAAGAACCCCGGGTAACAGTACAACCTTAACTCTGCTGCCAGGAGCTGACAATAGCCCCATGGAATTCTCTGTATTAAATTCTAGCTGTATTCATTGTGTTAGCTGGAGCTGACTTGAATGGTGGAGGGAGAAGAGTGGTGTGTTTTTGATATGAGGAATTTTGGGGATTAGTTGAGGAGTGCCATAGAACTGTGTTTGTAATATGAGGAGAACTGGTCTTAGCCCCGCACCTCATGTGTGACCAAAGGGAAGAGGTGCACGTGTCCCTTGAGGGTCCCGTGTGCATCATTTCAATACAGAATTGTGTAGGTCATGTCAGTAGCAGGTCCCTGGGTCATCTTGTCAGTGGTGAGGGGGCATATGAGAGCAGACTGTGGGTTTGAGGGATAGGGGAAGTACAGTTTAGGTGGTCTCCTCTGTGTAAGTGTGAAGGGGATGTAAAAGAGGATGTAGTTAAATTGTACCAATGTGGCATTTTGTGGGGGGAGCAGGCCCAGTGTTTAAGCATAGGACAAGCACAGGTACAGGGCTAATTTAAGAACATAAATTTGAATTATGTTTGGCACTCTTTAAGACTTTTGCTATCAGGGCAACTAAACATCTAGAGTCAATAATTTTTTTATAAGAAAAAATATTTAAAAAAAAATTGGGCTTTCATAGAATTCCCCAAAGTCTACAATTGTTCATGTTTTGGCAGGTGAGAAACAAACATTTTCAGCTAAAATGTGCAGAAAACTGATTTTTTCTCTGCCTAAATCCACCCAAAAGAAACATGGGTTTTCAGTTCTGCTATGTATGGCGACAAAGTTCCTCCTCTACCTTGGTGGGTCCTGTGCTTGCTGGCAGATTTGCTTGCCTCATAGATTCACCCTGTGGGTCAAGAAACAGCCCAGAGACCTTCCCCTCTGGTAGAAGCCACCGTCCAGGTCAATTCCTCCTGTGTTTAATCAGGAGTTGGGAGGTTTGGGGGGAACCCGTGCCCGCCCTGTACTCTAAGTTCCAGCCCAGGGCCCTGGGGACTGCAGCTGTCTAGAGTGCCTCCTGGTACAGTTGCATGACAGCTACAATTCCCTGGGCTACTTCCCCATAGCCTCCTCCCAACACCTTCTTTATCCTCACTATTGAATCTTCCTCCTGATGTCTGATAACAATTGTATTTCTCAGTCCTCCACCAGTATCCCTACTCACTCTCAGCTTCTTGCATGCCTCTTGCTCTCAGTTCCTCACACACACACTTCCTCTCCTCTGGCTCCCTGTGGCATGACTGGAGTGAGCCCTTTTATAGCATCAGAGGGGCCTTAATTAATGTCAGGTGCTTAACTGCCTCACCTGACTCTTAGCAGGTTATGAGAGGTGACTGTCCCACAGTCCTTATGAGAGACAGAAATAGAACCCCCAGATCTGGTTCCTCTCTTCTACACACTGGACTGAATTTCCACCCAGAGCCATACATAAAACTCAGGAGGCCTGCCTCTCAGTTCCTGCTTCTCTTACCCACTAGACCCCAACCCCTTTCCAAGGCTGGGGATAGAATCCAGGAGTCTTGACTCCTAGTCACCACTACTCTAACCCACTTGACTCAACTGCCCTTACAGTTTTTTAATAGACAGAAGTAACAATAAACTGAGAACTAGACACAAATTGATAGATAGATCATACTAACAGAGAGAGACAATTAAGAAAAGAACAGATAAAGAGTGCGAGAGAAACACGAACTCACAAAAACTAACAGATAGAGAAGTAAAAACAAACTAACTGAGAGAGAAAAGTACAAAGAGACAGACAGACACCAATAACAACAAACTAATATATACAGAGAGAAAAGTATCCACCAGCTGATACTGTTTATCACAATTTTTTGACTACTTTGATGCAAACTCCTTAATCCATTCTAAAAAACTGTCTGTCAATTTCATCAATTTCCCCACTCCTAATAGAAGGAAACTGAGGCACAGATATCCTGCCCTCTCTTTCTGAAGGTAAATTCTTCAGACTGCCTCAGTTTCCCATGCCCAAATTGAGCTAAGAGTGAAACTATGAAAAAAAATCTGTTGTCACTTACTATTTCATCCTTAAAGTGCCACTGTGTAACTCCCAAATATATTTAATTGCAAGAGCAAACTTATGGTGCCGGTCAATGTGGAATCTTCCCAGACTGAGATGTCTTTTCTCCCCAGCTACAGACTGCAATTTGTTTCCTCTTCTCTCTTTAGCCCCATACACACTGCTCTATCGACTAATATCTCTATCTAATGATCTTATCACTGTGCTATGAGAAGTCATTCCCCCACGTCACTAAGGCTGAGCTGCTGGAAGTACACTGAGATCTGTGCTGTCTGCAGATTAGCTGTGTGTCAAAAAGGCTGGTGCTGCAGGAAGTTGATTTATCCATGTCTGTTTTCTAAGGGTTTGTGAGACTCATTCCCTGGAGCCCTCAACAGCCCAGAGGCAATAATTAATTTCTGTTGCCCTCTACATCCCTGAAGAGTTTCCAGAAAATAAAATAATCAGAATTACAACGAGGCAGCAGGATCTAGAGGAAAGACTGTGAGGCAAACACTGCGGGCACACAGGACTGTACTCCAGATGTCTGTCATCAATTCATCACCCTGCTGCTGACCTGCTGTGTTACTTTGGGAAAGTCAATCACTGGGGTTGTCTTTTCCTTCCCAACCTTTGCCTGTCCCTGGGATGGAAACTGTGTCTTACCTAATAAAATGGGCCTCTTATGTCAGGTTCAACTATTAGATCATTAATTAATTGATTGATTAATTAATTATTAAAAAGCTAAGGTCCAAGGTATCCTGAGATCTGATCCCAACTATTCCTCTGACTTTTTTCAGTCTCTTCCCCGCTCCATTCCTCAGTTGTCATTCCTACAGTGGGGATAATAGTTACAACTTGCAGTAGTTGGAATAGTTGGAATAGTTACAACATCTATTAACGTGATATATGCCATCGTGTGACAGCAATGTTCCTTTCCCATGTACATTGGCCAAGAAAAAAGTATGTAAAAGAATAATTATACCCCAATCAGCCGTCAAGATTTATAACATTCAAAAACCAGTTGGAGAATACTTCAGTCTCCCTGATCTTTAGATTATCGACCTTAAAGTCACAATATTACAACAACTAAAAAACTTCAAAAACAGATTCCAAAGAGAGACTGCTTAATTGGAATTAATTTGCAAAATGGACATCATTAAATTAGGCTTTAATAAAGACTGGGAGTGGAAGGGTCATTACACAAAGTAAATCTATTTTTTTCCTCCCCTTCCCCCACTTCCTCTCAACTTCTTGTCAACTGCTGCAAATGGAACATTATATATTCAGCAAAATAGACAGAGGACAGATAGATACTTAGATATTTGGATACCTCTTATTCAGTGCTCAAAGTATATTCACCTGTAACATCCTAGTTTAAAAACTGCTCTACAACCTTTTTAATGTTTAGTGCCAGCAGTTTGGTTCCACTTTGATTTAAGTGGAGCCCATTTCTCCTGTATAGGCTCCCCCCATCCCAAAAGTTTCCCCAGTTCCTAATTAATGTAAACTTCTCCTCTCTACACCATCGTCTCATCCACGCAGTGAGACTCTGTAGCTCTTCCTGCCTACCTAGCCCTCCGCTTGGAACTGGGAGCATTTCTAAGAATGCCACCATAGAGGTCCTGGATTTCAGTGTCTTCCCTAGCAGCCTAAATTTGGATTCCAGGACATCTCTCCTACCTTTCCCTATGTCATTGGTACCTACATGTACCACGCCCACCAGGTCCTCCCCAGCACTACACAGAAGTCTGTCTAGATGCCTCAAGAGATCCGCAATCTTCACACCAAGCAGGCAAGTCATCAGACAGTTCTCCCGGTCATCACAAACCCAGCTATCTACGTTTCTAGTGATCGAATTTCCCATTCCTAACACCTGCCTTTTCCTAGCAACTGGAGTTCCCTTCCCCAGAGAGGTAACCTTAGTACAGGAGGCAACCCCAGCACCATCTAGAAGGAGGGTCCCAACTACGGGAAGCAGTAAAAAATCCTGTGGCACCTTATAGACTAACAGATGTTTTGGAGCATGAGCTTTCCTGGGTGAATACCCACTTCGTCGGATGCATGTAGTAGAAATTTTCAGGGGCAGATATATATATGCAAGCAAGAAGCAAGCTAGAGATAACAAGGTTAGTTCAATCAGGGAGGATGAGGCCCTGTTCTAGCAGTTGAGAAGTGAAAACCAAGGCAGGAGAAACTGGTTTTTTAGTTGGCAAGCCATTCACAGTCTTTGTTTAATCCTGAGCTGATGGTGTCAAATTTGCAGATGAACTGAAGCTCAGCAGTTTCTCTTTGAAGTCTGGTCCTGAAGTTTTTTTGCTGCAGGATGGCCACCTTAAGATCTGCTATTGTGTGGCCAGGGAGACTGAAGAGTTCTCCTACAGGTTTTTGTATATGACCATTTCTAATATCTGATTTGTGTCCATTTATCCTTTTCCGTAGAGATTGTCCAGTTTATCCGATGTACATAGCAGAGGGGCATTGCTGGCATATGATGGCGTATATTACATTGGCGGATGTGCAGGTGAATGAACTGGTGATGGTGTGGCTGATCTGGTTAGGTCCTGTGATGGTGTTGCTGGTGTAGATATGTGGGCAGAGTTGGCATTAAGATTTGTTGCATGGATTGGTTCCTGAGCTAGAGTTCAACAGGACTCCACTGGCCATCACATAGAGTCCCCAGCTAAAACCCTTCCAATGCATCATCAGGGGTCTACAACCCATCCTGGACAATGATCCCACACTTTCACAGGCCTTGGGTGGCAGGCCAGTCTTCGCCCACAGACAACCTGCCAACCTGAAGCATATTCTCACCAGTAACTGCACACCGCACCCTAGTAACTCTAGCTCAGACTTACATGGCTATCCCTCTGAAACTATGGGAAGGTTTCCATCTGCACACACACATACACACGATGATGCTTACTCACACATCACACAAGCAGGCACATATACACCATCCAACATGCAATCACTCACTCTAACACACTGGTCTAAATACACCAAACACACTCTTTCCCCCACACAAAAACAATCATAGACACACATTCACCAGCTCTCACACACAAACACAACACCTTTATGTTCCAGTTTACATGGGGTACTGTGTATAGTGATGTTACAAAATAAGGAACCAGATGTGAGTTTGGCAATGAGAACAAACCAATTGAGGGCCAAGGCATCAGTTCCCACAAATTCTCTGGGCTGAGAATTGGCAATGCATAGAGTGTGTCGGGGGGGGGGGTGTCTACAAACTCCTTGCACTACCTGTTCCCCTGCACTGAAATGAAAACATGGGAACCCATCAGAAATCTTCTGACTTCTTGGTGCTGAGACACTTGCATGATCTATCTTTTAATTCCTGTACATAATCTGTTGCCCCACTGTCTTGAACCTTCTGTCTGAACTATATCCATCACTGTGACATTTGAGGAACGTGTGGGGCTGATGACATTTCTCCTACATGAGAGTTTTTATTTATATTGGCCTCAGAACACACCCAATATTATTCTTACCTATCTTTGGTGGGAAAGTGGCAGCTCTGCAACATCTGCACAGGGCCTGCCTTCTCCTAGAGTGAGGCCAAAGCACTGTGGTGCCTTATTTTTCTTACCACCTTTGAGATGCTTTGGGGTCAAATGCTTGTTGTGAATGAGAGGAATATTCACACTGTATTGTGTCCAGGTCTGTATTTCTGGGTAGCATTTTTGCCTTTCTCCAAGGTATGTGAGAGAAGACAACTGGGTTTGTAATATCTGCAGCTGATGTGTTGATCTATAGTTAAATATTGCTGAACAAGCATATTTAGAACCCAAATTTTGAGATAATTCTAAGTGTTTAATCAAGCAAGACTCTGGTTGGGCCATACTGGGATCTCAGTAACACTAGATTAAAGCTGAAGTCATTGGAGTTATTTTGGCTTCATCCCTGAGATCAGAATTTCCTCCACTGTAAGTTTTGCCTGACTAAAGATAGAGTAAAAGCTGTCCATCCCATTGCACCATTTTTGCAGTGGTGTAACCTCACTGAAATGAGTGGAATTAAGATGGCATATTTCTGGTATAATGGAGAGGACAATATAGCTCATTTTTTCTTGTTCATGTACAACATTAAAATGGGAATAATGCACAATGCAGACAACAGCTTTAATTTATTCGGAAAACTATACTAATAGTTCATTGTTATGGTCTTGTCCGTTGCTAACTCTATACGTAGTCTTGGAAGGATTAGATTTTTATTAGTAAATAGGGGTAAATGTTGATTTCACCATGCACACACAAATCAATGAAAAAATATTTCCTTCAACAATCAACATTTCCAGGGAGACAAAGTAAGAAAAACGCTACTTGAGAACTTACTAGTGTTTGATTTAAGGATATTGAGTTTGTATATTTTGACGTCATGTTGAAACGTACTTTCACAGTTTCAAATTTAACTTTTTGAATCTCAATATGTACTGTCATTAAATAACTATTGTTTCACCCTTCCATCATTTCCTGCAACTGTGAACATTTAACCTGATAAAAATAAAAAAAATGATTAATTATAAACATCAATATTATCAGTCAAATTTATATATATAAAAATTAAATACTACCAAGCCAATGTGTAAGATACTATTGTCTATGGTCAGGAGTCCCATTTGCATTTTAATTTGAAAAGTACTATCTAAAGTTTTTTTTTTAAGTAATAAATGTCAGGCTGAATTCAGAATGTGCTTAAACACAAACCCACCTTTACGCTTTTGAAGTAATGCACCTTCTTACTTTCTCCCAATTTGCCCCCATCATCTGGGAAGAGCCACATGTAAACATCCACAAAGTTACTTCTTTCAAATCCCTCTTTAAAGTTTCCCTTTGCCATGATACCTACAAAATACTCAACCGCAGTCAGGGAGCAGGTGTGCTGGAAAAACTGCCCATCCATGCTGACAAGCATTGTCCCATTGCTTCCTTGTCCTACTCTGTATGTCTCCACTCCTGTATCATACCTTTTAATTCGACTCTAAGTTGTTTGAAGCAGTGATCATCTGTTTGTTTTGTGTTTGTATAGAACTTGGTGCAATAGGTTCCTGATCCATAATGGTGTTATCAATATTAATAATAATCCCATTTAAATTAAATATTTTGCTGCATCAGAACCTAAATGTTTAACCAGCGCAGCTAAAAAGAGACACTGGGGATGAATTTAATACCAAATATTAAAAATAAGAAGGTATAATACACACAGAGAAGAAAAGAGATAAAGAATTAATTACACAGAGTTCAAGTCAGAGACACTACTCACTTGCATTCAGTTAAAACTAGAGAACTTCCATTGACTTCAATGGACTTACTCTACAGTTATTCAGTGGTATAAATTAGACAAGAACTTGGCACAGAGAGACAGAGGGAAATTCAACTTCCTTAGCTGGCAGAAGTTTAAAGTATCAATTACATTGCAATAAGCCCTAAAACAGGGACTTTCAAAAATGGGCTGAAGGGAATAAGGGCTTGCTTAGGTCCGGGCTACACTGATGTGGGGGTTCGAACTAAGATATTCACGTAGCTGAAGTTGAAGTACCTTAGTTTGACTTACCTGGCCGTCCTCACAGTGGCGAGTCGAACATGGTGGCTCCTCCATTGACTCCGCTTACTCCTGTTGTGGAGCTGGAGTTCCGGAGTAGAAGGGCAGTGTGTTTGGGGATCGATTTATTGCATCTAGACGAGACGTGATAAATCGATCCCTGCCACATCGAACACTCCCTGCAGATCCCGCGGGTAGTATAAATGTACCCTTAGGCTTGGTCTACACTACAATTTTAGGTCGAATTTAGCAGCGTTACCTCTATTTAAACCTGGACCTGTCCACACAATGAAGCCCTTTTTTCAACTAAAAATGGCTCTTTAAACCGATTTATTTGCTCCACCTTCAACGAGGGGATTAGCACTGAAATCAGCTTTGCCGGGTTGAGTTTAGGGTAGTGTGGATACAATTCAATGGTATTGGCCTCTGGGAGCTATCCCAGAGTACTCCATTGTGACCACTCTGGATAGTGCTCTCAACTCAGATGCACTGGCCAGGTAGACAGGAAAAGGCCCGTGAACTTTTGAATCTCATTTCCTGTTGAGGCAGCCTGTCAAGGTGCAGGTGAGTTCAGATCTCATCAGCACAAGTAACCAAGATGGAGTCCCAGTATCGCAAAAGAGCTCCATCATGGACAGAATGAGAGATACGAGATCTGCTTGCCACATGGGGAGATGAATCCGTGCTATCTGAACTCTGTTGCAGTAAACAAAACGCCAAAACATTAGAAAGTGTCTTAAAGGGCATGAAGAACAGAGGCCATAACAGGGACACACAATAGTGCCACATGAAAATAAAGGAGCTAAGGCAAGCCTACCACAAATACTCAAGCTGGCCTGCTCTGACCTCTACCTTGGTGAAAATGTGGTTATTTCCTTTAACATATTCTTAGGCTTAAGCTGCTTTGGTTTTATAATTGTGTCATATGTTCAGATCTTCAAAACAGTGCTGAGTATTCCCTCTGAGGACGGTCAGCATAAAGCCCTCTCCACCTGCCTTCCTCACTTCATTGTGGTCTCCTTGTTATTTTGCACCACTCTTTTTGCTTACGTGAAGCTCAACTCCCTTTCTCCATCAGGTCTGGATCTTGTGGTGGGTACGCTTTATTCCGTGGTGCCTCCTCTGATGAATCTGATCATCTACAGCATGAGGAACAAGGAGATCAAAGGTACCTTGAAGAAACTAACTGGATGGAGGTTATTCACCAAAAATAAAATTTCCAGATTTCTCCCATGACCATGGTTTCATTCTGTGTTTCCTTACAAATATAATGAAATTATGACATTATTGTTTCCATATTGTGTTTACAGTGGTAATAATCCAGACTAAATTCACGGAAGTTAGTAGAGTCACTCTAGGTTTACACGAGTGTAAATCAGACAAGAATTGATTGATCAATCTAGCTATGAATGGAAAAAAAATGCAAAATCCTTTGTTAACAGAGTTAAGGTTTCCCAGTGATAGTTCAGACCCTTCAAGAATATTGTGTTGTACAGCAAAATTTAAACTTTGGAAAGCCAAGAAATAGAGAGTTAAGATACAAGCTCGTACAACCTTAACTCTGCCCCCAGGAGCTGATAATAGCCCCATGGAATTCTCTGCATTAAACTCCAGTTGCATTCATTGTGTTATCTGTAGCTGACTTGAATGGTGGAGGGAGAAGAGTGGAATGTTGAGATTAGTTGATGAGCACCACAGAGCTGTGTTTGTAATATAGGGAGATCTGGTCTCACCCCTGCACCCCATATGTAACCAAAGGGAAGAGGTGCATTTGTTTCTTAAGGGTCCTGTTTGCATAATTTCAATACAGAATTGTGTAGGTCATGTCAGTAGCAGGGCCCTGAGGTCATCTTTTCAGTGGTGAGGAGGGATATGAAAGCAGACTGTGGATTTAATGAGAGGTACGGGAAGTAGAGTTTAGGTGGTCTCCTGTGTGCAAGTGTGAAGGGGCTGAATAATGGTATGTAGTTAAATTGTACCAATGTGGCATTCTGTGGGGGGAGCAGGCCCAGTTCTCAAGCACAAGGCAAGTACAGGTAGCGCCTGTCTATCGCAGTGACGAGGCACAGAGGGAGTGTGGGTGTTAGAGGCGTTGTGGGGCATTGCCCAAAGGGGGCAGAGTTAAGGTTATGTGGGCATTTACCTTACATTACCTTAATTCTGTATGTCCAGGTTTTCAGAAGCTTGAGTTTTGCCAAACTGGGCCTTCTGGATGGGCATGAGCTGTCACTGGGAGACTTTAACTCTGTTTAAATGAAGTTTTTGGCTATTTAATTTCCTAGCTGTTTGAAAAGAAAGAAAAATGTTGGTAGAAGTAAGTGGTCCCTGTGGTGGCTGTAGATAGCAGTACATATGGATGACGAAAGAAGCAAAAGGATCTTTTCATAATCACCATGTTTTTCTGGACAGGAGCTGTATTATGTGCCTCTCTGGGCACACCTCACATCCACCTCCAGAAACTCTCCATAAGTGCAGCACAAAGCCAGACACATCTATCTGCCAGTGAAGTGGCCTATTTATCTTAATGAGCTATTCTGAGCAGAGTGAGAACCCCTCCAGGAGATAGTGCAGCCTGAAACAATCGCTTTGAGAGGTGTGAACTGCCTCACTTCTACCAGCACCCAGTACCAGCAGGGTCTTCACAGTGTTGTTGGTGCATGCTCCACATGTGCCTCTTCTCAACTTCACATCCTGAGGGACGGCACTTCTCTAGATCCAGCACATGTTCCCAAGATTATGTGAGGGGAGCAGGGAGTGTTGGACCCCCATATCTGGGAACCCCCAGATATTGGCCCAGACATAGGAGAGGAATGTGGGGATGTCAGGTGCTCCTGTTCCCATTTTCCCCAAGGCTGCTGTCACTCACACTCATGTTACCCTCCTCATTTCCCTTACCCCAAAACCGTCTCCTGACCCCCAACTCATCTCCTATCCACCCTCTTCATTTATCCTTCTCCCAGTAATCACCCCTCCTCTCACTGCCCCCAAAATTCCTCTCTTCCTTTCCCACCAACTCTTCTGCCCCCAATCATCCCCTCTCCCAGTGAGAATGTGCATGGGTTATGTATTTTCATTTCAAAAGTAGTGTCAGCACCTTCTTAATATTCGGCTGCGCTAAAGTGACAGTTCCCCAAGATTAGAAACCGTTCAAAAGAGGCAGATGCCTCCTGTTTTTACTCACAGATTTCTGCCCGGTGTTAGATTTTAAGTCACAGGGCCTAGGTTTGTTGGCCAAAACATTCTTCTTTCAGCAGCTATGGGGCTGTGAGTCAGAAACAGCTTTCATCCAGCTCCTCCTCTCACCATGCACATGCACAGTGCAACCCCTTCGATGCTACTCCAAGCACTGCAAAGGCTGATGCACCTAACTGAGAACAAAACACTGTGGCTAATAACACTGTCACTTTATTTCCCCTTGAGGCCCAGTGGGTAGACTGCTGAGGTGTACTTTGAGCTTTGGAAATCCTGTTGTGAAGATCTGAACCCCAGTTTGATCTCTAACTGTGCACAATAAATTAGCACCAAAATGCACCAACTATAAGAAAAGTTAGAAATACTCCACTGCAGTCAACTGATTTCACTCTCACTCACCCTAGTGTAAATCAGGAGTAACCCCACTTGAGTCAATGGGGCTGATTCCCCTGTTACTCATCTCAGGGTAAGTCCATGGTGTTATACTGGAGTATGTCTGGATTCAGGGAGGGAAGATTCACAGCTCTGGATGGGGGCCACGTAGCGCTGACTTTTAAATAAAACTTGAATGTTCTTACTCTAGTCTCTGAGTGTCTCCTTCCCTCTGCCTTACACAGCCCAGACCTCCAAACAATCCCCCCAGCCCTTAATCCCCTCCCTACCCTTTTACAACCCTCCAATTCACGGATGCGCTCAGTCTCTGTTCTTTGAGATTCCCCCTCTGATGGCCAGAACCAATTCTCCACCCAGAGTTCCTGACTCAGCTTCCTCAGAGATCCCAGCTGAACCCCTGTGACCACCAGTCTCCTCCCCTGCTCAGCCCCACTCCCCTGACATGGCCTCAGCCAC
This sequence comes from Gopherus flavomarginatus, assembly GCF_025201925.1. Taxonomy (NCBI): domain Eukaryota; kingdom Metazoa; phylum Chordata; order Testudines; family Testudinidae; genus Gopherus; species Gopherus flavomarginatus. Next base: position 16,071,672 of record NC_066628.1, read on the forward strand.
AGGGAACAGCCCCCCATCTCTGTTTCCTTCTGTCCCGCCTCCAAACACCAGACATTCTCTCCTGCTTCTCTTCATTGGTCAGCTTTGGCCACCACTTACTTCTCACACCACTCTCCTCCTTCCTCTGCCTGGCCCTCTCTAGAGCTGGGGCGGGTGGGGCGTTCAGTCCCTCATCCCATTTATTCCATCACCTCTCAGCCAAGCCTGCCTAAGGAGGGGAGCAGGGAGCGCTCATCTGCAGAGTAGATCCCTGTCTGCTAGTGTCATAAACAGATAGCTAAGGGTTAATGTCTCTTTCACCTGAAAAAAAAAAGTAACCTGAAGCACCTGACCAGAGGACCAATCAGGAAACAGGATTTTTTTCAACTCTGGGTGGAGGGAAGTTTGTGTCTGAGTTCTTTGTCTTCTGTCTGCCTGTATGCTCTCTCGGATGAGAATTGATTTCTGTTTCCTGCTTTCTCATCTTCTGTTTCCCAGTTGTAAGTACAAAGAGATCAGATAGTGAGTTACATGGTTTTTTTTCTTTTGTATTTACATGTCTGTAGTTGCTGGAGTGCTTTAAATTGTATTCTTTTTGAATAAGGCTGTTTATTCAATATTCTTTTAAGCAATTGACCCTGTATTTGTCACCTTAATACAGAGAGACCATTTGTATGTATTTTTCTTTCTTTTTTTTATATAAAGCTTTCTTTTAAGACCTGTTGGAGTTTTTCTTTAGTGAGGAACTCCAGGGAATTGGGTCTGCAGCTCACCAGGGAATTGGTGGGAGGAAGAAGTCAGGGGAAGATCTGTGTATGTTAGATTTACTAGCTTGACTTTGTATTCCCTCTGGGTGAAGAGGGAAGTGCTTTTGTTTCCAGGACTGGAATTAGAGAGGATGGACTCCCTCTGCTTAGATTCACGGAGGTTGCTTCTGTGTATCTCTCCAGGAGCACCTGGAGGGGGGAAGGGAAAAGTTTTATTTCCCTTTGTTGTGAGACTCAAGGGATTTGGATCTTGGGGTCCCCAGGGAAGGTTTTTGTGGGGACCAGAGTGCCCCAAAACACTCTAATTTTTCGGGTGGTGGCAGCAGTACCAGGTCCAAGCTAGTAACTAAGCTTGGAGGTTTTCATGCTAACCCCTATATTTTGGATGCTAAGGTCCAAATCTGGGACTAGGTTATTGACAGCTAGGAACTGCAGAGACCCAGCAACTCCGGACATCCAACAAGGGGGCACAACAGCAGCTGCTGGATAATACAGTGATGGGGGCATGAGAGAGAGGGATAACCAAACAATCCTTGCAGTGAGTGCATAGATAGTTAGCTAGAAAGACAGATAGATAGATATGACTGATGATTCCTAACGCTTGAGGCTCAAATGCATGGCAAGCTGGGAAAAATTCCACAAAGACCAGCAGAGTAAGTTTACCATTTCAATTAAATATGTTAGAACATTAATATACAGGACTAATTTAAGAACATATATTTGAATTATGTTTGGAACTCCTTAAGACTTTTGCTATCAAGTCAATCAACCATCTAGAGCCTATCAGCATTTTTTTTTCTATCAAAAAAAATTGGGTTTTCATAGATTCCCCAAAAATCTGCAATTTTTCATGTTTCGACAAGTCAGAAACAAACATTTTTTACAGCAAACCTAATTTTTTTCTGCCTAGATCCAAGCAAAAATATGAGTTTTCAGTTTTCCTATGTGTATATATAGAAAGTCTCAGCTATGAAAATTTGATTAATTGAAAACATAATTTTCCTTTGAAAACAATTTAAGTAGAAAATTTCTGACCATGCATGATTGGAAACTGAGCTTTAAGAAAGCCTAGGGAATGCAAATATTGTCCAATAATATGATAATTTCAAAGCCATACATTCTATTTCATCTCTTTTTATTTGCAGCCCTTGGTTCATACTGTTAGTTATGCCTAGGGCTCCAGCGAGGCCTATACTAACTGCAATCAAACCCTGGCCATTGCCCTTGTCCTTCCCTTCACAGCCATCACATGATGTACTGAGGAAGAAAATGTCCATCCAAATCACCATGACCGAGTTCCTTCTCTTGGGATTCTCTGACATTCGGGAGGTGAAGATTTTGCATTTCATGGTGTTTCTAGGGATTTACCCGATAGCTCTGACTGGGAATGTTCTCATCAAAGCCATAGCCCTCGACCACCATCTTCATGCCCCCATGTATTTCTTCCTGATGAATCTGTCCATCTTAGACCTTGGCTGCATCTCCATTGTCAACCCCGAATCCATGGCCAATTCCCTCATGAGCACAAAGGTCATTTCATATTACGGATGCATCATCCAAGTCTTTTTCTTCCTTTTCTTTGTTACAGATGAGCCTCCCTTACTAATCATCATGGCGTATGACTGGTACATTACCATCTGCCAACCACTGCACTACAAGTCAATGATGAACAGAAAAGCTTGTGTCCAAATGGCAACCAGTATCTGGATCAGTTGTGTTCTCAATTCTGCACTGCACACTGGGAACACGTTTGCAATAATCTTCTGTGAAGACAATGAGATGGAGCAGTTCTGTGAAACCCTCCAGTTCCTCAAACTTGCCTCCTATGACTCATATCTCAGAGAAATTGGGGCTATTGCCTTTAGTGTGTACTTTGCCTTAAACTGCTATTTTTAATATATATAAAATTGTGTCTTATATTCTGATCCTCAAAACAGTGCTGAGAATTCCCTTTGAGCAGGGCTGCCGTAAAGCTTTCTCCACCTGCCTCCCTGACCTCATTGTGGTCTCCATGTATGTTTGCACTTCTAGTTTTGCCTATGTTAAACACACCTCCAGCTCAGTCTTAGGTCTAGATCTCATGGTGGCTGTTTTTGTATTCTGTGGTGCCTCTCATGAAGAATCCGATCATTTATAGCATGAGAAACGAGGATATCAATGCTGCCCTTTGGAAAATGATTGGGTCAAGGCTATTTTCCAAAAAATAAAATGGCCACCTTTCTCTCAAGACCGTTGTCTCATTCTATGCCTCTTTAAAATATAATCAACTGTTGACATTATTGTTTCTATGAGAAGAGAACGTGCAATCCATTTCTGCACACTGACATATACACTGGTAAATATCTAGAAAAACTCCACTCAGGTCAATGGAGTTGCTATAAATTTTCACCTATATAAATAAGATAAAAATCTATCTATCTGTCCAACTAAGAACATAAGAATGGCCATAATAGGTCAGACTAAAGATCCATCTAGCCCATTATCCTGTCTACACACAGCGGTCATTATCAGATGCTTTAGAGAGAATGAACAGAACAGGACAATTATTGAGTGACCCATTCTGTGCTGTCTAGTTCCAGCATCTGGCAGTCAGATGCTTAGGAAAACCCAGAGCACGGGGTTGCATTCCTGATCCTCTTGGTTACTAGCCATTGATGGATCTACCCTTTATGAAAATATCATGTGTAGCTATCCATCCATCCGCATACATACCCCTCCATTTATTGATTGATCCATCAATCTGAGGTTTTTGTACTGCCACCCATCACCACGATATCAGAGCACTTTCAACATAAAATCAGTTACCATATCAAAGTCACACATGGGGTCTCTGGCTCTTCTCCTTTCTTCAGGATGGGGAGTAAACATTCTGACCCCATTGTGTCACCGAGGCTGGAGGAGATCTCTGCCCCCACTACTGACCCAGGGCCGAAAGAGTTATCAGCCTCTGCCATGGCCATGGGGCTCAAGGTGTCAGCTGCTGCCCCCAGCAGCAGGGATCTTTTGCTAAAATGAACCCCTGGCTTTAACGAACAAATGGCTTAGATCCTCAGGGGTTCGTTATAGCGAGGACATACTGTATTTGGATGGTTGATTGATTTGTTTCTTTGTTCCACATGTTTTTGGAATATGTGAGTTTGGGGAGTTGGGAGGGCTAGGTATGTTTGATTAGATGGGAGTATCCATTTGATATCATCAAGTAGTGGGTACTACCGAATTGAGCCCTGGATCAAGCACATGCCTACCTTCCACTGGTTTGTAGTTCGCTAGCAGAGAGAGGGGTCTCCCTGATGGGACTTAGGTATCTCTCTCTAAGCTAGCACACACTCCTGTCCTCGGAGTCCTTAGAGTTAGAAAAATTTTCCCAATCTTTAACCTAAATCTCTCTTGCTGCAGATTCAGCCCATGACTTCTTGTCCTATCTTCAGTGGACATGGAAGACAATTGATGACCATCCTCTTTATAACAGCCCATAACATATTTGAAGACTGTTATCAGGTCCCCACTCAGACATCTTTTCTCTTCCTAGTACGGCAACTGCCACTGAGGAAATGATCAAAGAGCAGCAAAATTCCTTGTGCATATGCTAAACCATATGATGGGACACGAATACAATAAGGCTCAAAACTTCAAATCTATCAAATTCCTCAAGTAGCTTTGAAAATTCCCTTCAATGGGACTGGATGTCCAATTCACCTTTGCAGCTTTTACCAAGGCCAGTGTTGGATTCTCCATTGCTTGATGTCTTTAGATCAAGACTGACTGCCCTTCTGGAACATGCATTCATCAAACATAAGTTATTGGGATCAAGACAGGAGTAAATGGCCTGTAATCTACAGGAAGGCAGAAGACTTAGACTGGGTGAGCTAATGGTACCTTCTGGCCTTAAATCCTATGAATATTCTGCAAAAGCTTCCATTGATGGGACCTAGGGTCCAAACCCCCTTTGGACCTTTAAAATTCTAGACTAAAGCCTGTTTTCAATCTCTTGTTAGTTGGCTCCTTACTTGAAAGCCTTCAAGAACTAAATCCTTGTTTTCACCTACAAAGCAAGTGCACTTCTCCAAGGCAGTGTGTCTGACACATAACCCGGTGGCATCCTGTCTGGGAAGAAGACAGGGCTGTGATTTTTTAAGAGTTCTGAGGAGTTAAATGCAAGTTCTCAAGGACTCCTTTAACTCCATTAGGCCCTACTCGAGAAGGGAGCCACACTGTTCACTGCTGGACAATGTACCTGCCACCAGTGCCTCTGGAACAAAATCCAGGAAATCTAGTTTGTTGGAATATATTCCTGGTAGAGGAGATTTCTAGGAAAAAGTGCAGAAGCTGTTTGAGAGGGCTTAGCATGGTGAATCCAGGTAGCTGGCCATTCATTTGGTTTTAAACTGGATAATCCGCTTTTTGTCTGGTATGTCCCCTGTCTGGTATTGAGACAAAACCAGACATAGTTTTGTCCAGTATCACGGATGAGGGACGCATGCAAGTTCACACTGACAGGCAAGATGATGAGCCAGGGGTGGGGTCACCGCTTTCTCAGAAGTACCAGAATGTCAGGTGTGACGTTGCTTAATATAAATAATAAACCCCATAATAATTCATAGAAATATGCTTATGAGTGTGAATATGATATGACTGGAATGTGTTTTATGTTAGATGTGCCATGTAACATATCACTGCAAAGGTTGTGGTCTACTGGATATATTCATTCTATTTACATGCATGTATCATTTTTGTTTTTGAAGTTATCGATATTGGCAATGTACTTGTTTGATTTTAAGTAGCCTCAGTGAAGCAGTTAGTCAGCTTCTTGAGAAAAGACTACTCTCAGTAAGTGCTCATTCAAGAAACAGTTAAGCTAACAATGAACTCTGAGAGATGCCAATCCACATCTAAGCTTTCCTGGGAATGTGGCATCATCCAATAAAGTTATGAGTCATGCATGGACATATGACTTCCCCCTGTAAATCCAAAACTTCATCGTGCTGCTGGACTCTGGATAGGAGAGGAGAAGGTGTTTCCACTCACAAGAGAAATTTGATTTAAACCTCATGGAAACCCCTCCATTCTGTCTTCAGCTGGCTCAAGAGATAGCCTCTCCATCTCCAAAGGATACCTGAAAGAAACTTGAACAATGGATCCTAGCCATAGGGGTGTGAGTAATTGCTGGACTCAGACTAGAAGGAGGCTAGTCTGTAAAAGAAGCTTACTGGAACATCTCTGAGGGTGAGATTTCATCTGGAATCACTTTCTTACTGAATTAGGGCTTAGACTTGTGTGTTTTGCATGGTAATTTGCTTTGTTGTCTCTCATTACTTGGAACCACTTAAATCCTACTTTTTGTTTTTAATAAAATCACTTTTGACTTATTAATTAACCCAGAGTATGTATTAATATCTGGGAGAAGGGGCAAGCAGCTGTGCATATGTCTCTATCAGTGTTATAAAGGGTGAACAATTTATGAATTTATCCTTTATAAACTTTATACAGGGTAAAATGGATTTATTTGGGGTTTGGACCCCATTTGGAGTTGGGTATCTGAGTGTTGGAGACAGGAACACTTCTTAAGCTGTTTTCAGTTAAGCGTGCAGCTTTTGGAGGATGTGGTTCAGATCTGAGTCTGTGTTTGTAGCAGTCAGCAATGTCCGGCTCAAACCAGGCAAGGCACTGAAGTCCCAAGCTGGCAGGGAAGACAGGCTCAGAAGTAGTCCAGGCACAAAAGGTGGCAGTTCCCAGGGAGTGTTTCGCTGATCCAACCCATCAGATCCAGCATTCTGGGAATGCATCAGTGGCCAACCTAGCTGAGGGAAGAGCTGGGAAACATTTTTCTAAACCTTTGGCAGATTGTTTAACTCAGCTAAAAACATAGCAGCATCTGTCACGAATAGGGTGAGGAAACCATTTTCCACTGATGAGTTTCTTTGGCCAGCTCTACCAACCTGAGCTCAGAGCAACAAATACCCTCCTGCCCATGTCATGCATATTCCGTCTCCAGAGCGCAGAGAGACTAGGAATGAGCAGGTCTGAGATGATCCAGAAATAAAACTGCTCCTCCTCTCACTAAAGAATTCTTCCCACTTAGGACTCACTCTCACTGCTGCTCTGCATTAGTTTGGTAGGCAATATCAGCCTCTGATTAGTGCAGGAATAAGGTCCCCTGAAGTTCTCAGGCCACTTGCCTGTTTGTGAGGGTCACCATTTAATCTAGGCTGGCACCCGGGGGACTCAACCAGAGACATCTAGGACCCAAAGTACGAGCTTCTACAGCTTGAGCTGAACAGCCAGGCTGTCTGACAGCCACGGGAACAGCCTCCTATCCTCTAGGTGGGGCACAGAGAAGCCTCATAACACACATTGCCCATGGGTGGGGTTTATACAGCGACACTGCACAACTACACGGGCCAAGGGATCCATCTGAGCTGGAGTCACTTCCCTCAGCCAGGAGGAGAGGGAGTCACAGACAGATATACTAATGCAATGCCATGGTCTCTACTGGAGTTTATTCTCTGGGTGGCCCCTTCTTCTCTTCCCCATCCATGAACATCCATAAAGTCACAGAGTTCAAGGCTAGAAGGGATGACCAGATCATCCAGTCTGACCTGCTCTATGTCAACACCACCCGGCACCCACAGACCAAACCCAACCACTGAAATTAGACTGAAGTGTCACAGCCCTCAGGCGACTAGACAGTTCTGTGCCACCGGCAGAGAACAAGAGAGTTGGAGGGACACTAGTACCTGAGGCCCCTGCAACAGCAGGGAAATGATTGAGATATACCCAGAAAATCCTTGCAAATGACCCACACCACATGCTGCAGGGGAAAGCAAACCCCCCCAAACCGCAAGTTCCCTGCCAATCTGACTGGGGGAGAATTCCTTCTTAACCCCTGTATGGTGATCATTAGACCCTGAGCATGTGGGCAAAAACCAAGCATCCAAGAGAGAGGGAGAGGGAGAGAGAAAGAGAGAGAGAGAGAGAGAGAGAATGGCTCAGTACCATCTCATAGCCCTGGGACATCCACCCAATCTCCCAGCTCCAGTCAGGGATGCCCAATGCTTCAGAGTTAAAAAAAAAAACCTCCCAGAATACACTGGGTCACAGGGAGTAATCCTTTCCTGACCTCTGTCAGTGGCCAGATGAAACTGTGAAGCATAAACATTTAGGAACATAAGACATACGCTGCAAGTGAGCCCCAGGGCTGCTCAGCCCTGCCCCCCACCATCACAAGCAGCCCCATCATACAATCCAACTCAGACATATGTCCAGCTATCTCTTAAAACTAATTCCATCATTGAATCCCCCATAACTCCTATTGAGAGGCTACTGTAGAGCCTTGCCCCACTGATGGTTAGAAACCTCTCTGTAATTTCTAGCCAGTCTCTCCATATCTCACACACCCAAATGTGCATGGTGGCAATGGATATACAGCTCCATTGGAGGCAGTAGGTCAGATCAACAGATGCTGCAAATTGCTTTAGTGCCACCAGAGTCAATGAAACTACACTGATGTGCTGAAAATCTACCCAAAATGTCTTCTCACCTACCCCGGTCTTACATCAGCCTGAGTCCTCTGATTCCAACGTAACCACTCCTGATCTAAACACACAAACAAGACAACTCCCATCATTGTTTTCAGTGGCCATGGAATGGGTTCAAGTGGCCAAGCAGCGTAACGAGTATTGTTTTAACACAGAGTAAAAGTCTGATTCCTCTTGTGCACACAATTTACACCCATTTAACTCCCCAAATGGACCAGATTTTCTACTGGTGCAAATCACACCAATGGCAGTGACTTCAGCAGAGTTAATCTGGATTTGCATTGGTGCAACTGAGATAGGAATCAGAAATGTTTGTGTGCAAGATGTGTGGTCATGGAAATCACTAACATTAATGAACGAATACTACAGAAGCAAACTTTAATTAGAGAAAGACAGAAAATTAATTATTTGTGAATTATCTACACTCAGTCAGCCTCCTCAGGGCAACTTTGATCTCCTTGTTCCTCATGCTGTAGATAATTGGATTCAAGACTGGTGGCAATACAGAATAGAGAACAGCCACCACAAGATCCAGAGCAGATGGGGAGCTGGAGTTGGGTTTCAGGTAAGCAAAGATGCCAGTGCAAACAAACAAGGAGACTACAGTGAGGTGAGGAAGGCAGGTGGATAGGGCTTTATGCCGGCCCTGTTCAGAGGGGATTCTGAGCACTGATTTAAAGATCTTTACATATGACACAATGATAAAAACAAAGCAGCCTAAGAGTAAACACGCACTAAAGACAAGAACCCAAACTTCACTAAGATATGTGTCAGAACAGGCAAGCTTGCGTAGCTGGGGGATCTCACAGAAAAACTGATCTACCATGTTGCCTCCACAGAAGATCAATGCAAATGTGTTCCCGGTGTGTAGCACAGAGTAGAGAATCCCACTGATCCAGGCACCAGCTGCCATTTTGACACAAGCTCTGATATTCTTCATTCTCTCATAGTGCAGTGGCTGGCAGATGGCGACATATCGGTCATATGCCATAACGGTGAGAAGGGAAAAATCCGCTCCCACCAAGGAGACGAGGAAAAAGACTTGAGCAACACATCCAGCATAGGAAATGGACCTGGTGTCCATGAGGGAGTTGACCATGGATTTGGGGACAATGACAGAGATGGAGCCAAGGTCTAGGAGTGACAGATTCATCAAGAATAAGTACATGGGGTGTGAAGGTAGTTGTTAAGGTTATGGCCATGAAGATAAGAAGATTCTCCATCAGGGCTGCCAGGTAAATCACTAGAAACACCACTAAGTGCAAAATCTGCAGCTCTCAAACATCAGAGAATCCCAGAAGAAGGAATTCGGTCATGATGGTTCGGTTGGACATTTTCATTCTCAGGATATGTCTCAGGATGTCTGAGGAAGGAGGGACAAGAGCACGGGGAATGATTAGATCATTAAAGTAATTCTCCTTCTCTGAAATCCACTTTAATTTTCTTGAGTCAGAACTTTAGTTTGTGAAGATTGGTGTAATATAGGAATGAGGATGGGGAAAACAGCCCCACTGACTCCAGTGGAGTTACTCCTGATTTATACTGGGGTGAGAGAAAGTAGAATCAGCTCAGTGGACTCCAGTAGAATTACACCTGATTTAAACCAGGAAGATGGAGAGGAGAAATAGGAACAATTGCTTTTGAGGTATTTGTATACCTCTGTCACGCAGAGGTGGGCAAACTCTGCATAACAGTGTATAAATATTACCATCCTCAGTTTACAGAGGGGAATTGAGGGTCTGGCTGGCCAGATTCTGCTGTCAGGGGCACTGTTGCAAATGTGGGGTAATTTCACTGCATGCCATGGAATTACTCCCACTTTATACTGCTCTAAAAGGAAGTAGCATTTTGCATGGAGGTCGCCGAACCCTGTCACAATTAAACAGTGAAATCAAGTCAGGAATACAGACACATCTGATACGCCATGTCCTTTCTAGCCGGGGTTTCATTTTCATTTCAAGAAGCAGACATTCCGGTTCTCCTCCTGTTTCTCTATTCACTCAACTAAACTCCCTTCCAGAGCTTGGAAGAGAACCCAGGAGTCCTGACTCCCAATTTGCCCACTGCTCTAACCCACTAAATACAAGCTGGGAGTGCTGGCTCTATTCATTGGACTCACTCTCTCCCAGAGCTGGGAACACAAGTGAGGTGTCTCAACTCCTGTCCCCTCCTCTAACCATTACATCAGACTGCATCTCAGCTTCTGTCCCAGTGACTCTCCACTGCCATCAGGAAAGACTGTTGTGAGTGACAATTTGAGAGTCATTGGGTCAGCGAATGTGCATAAGAGTGATTCTCCTGTGTGGTAGTTGGGGTACTCACCTGGTGTCTGGAAGAGACAAATCCAAGTCCCTGCTCCAATGAATGTTTAATTATTGATACAAAGTGTAACAGCTCCAACAGGAGAGACAGAGATAATCTCATTTCAGAGCAACTCATAGCCAAACAACTCAGGCACTTTCCTGTAAAGTGGGAATTCAAACCCCTTCTCATCATCAGTCAGAGGGAGGAATTGAACCTGAATCTGTCACAGGCCAGCCAAGTGCCCTAACCACTCAGCTTCAAGTTCTGAAGGGTGCCTGTCCCACACTCCTTATTAGAGATAGAAATTGAACCCCCAGTTCTGGCTCCTCTCCTCTCCACCCTGGACTGAATTTCCTCTCAGAGCCACACATAAAACTCAGGAGGCCTGGCTCTCAGTCCCTGCTACTCTTACCCACTAGACCCCACTCCTTTCCCAGAGCTGGAAATAGAACCCAGGACAACTGGTTCCTAGTCCACACCACTCTAACCCACTGGAAGCAAATGCCCTTGCAACAATCTAATAGACAGAAGTAACCATAAACACAGAGATAGAGAAGGAGCGTGAGAACTAGATACAAACTGAGGAGGTGGAGATGTAACAAACTAACAGCAAGACACAAGAAAGAAAAACATAGATACTGAGAGTGAGAGAGAGAAACAGAACTAAGACAAACTAAGAGGTAAATAGAGAAAAACAAACTAACAGAGAGAGAGAGAAGTACAAACAGATAGACAGCAAACAACAAGCTAATATATACAGAGAAAAGTGACAATGAGCTAAAAGTTTTTGTCATAATTTTTGGACAATTTTAATGTAAATTCCTCAATCCATTCCAATATATATATATATATATATATGCGTCAATTTGATTAATCCCCCCATTCTCCACAGAAGGAAACTGTGGCACAGATATTCTGACCTCTCTTTCTTAAAGTAACTGCTTTGGTCTGTCTCAGTTTCCCATGCCCAAATTGAGTGAAACTCTGAACAAATATCTGTCACTTACAATTTCATCCTGAAAGTGACACTTAGTAACTCTCAAATTTATTTCATTGCAACAGCAAACGTGTGGTGCCTGTCAATGTGGAATCCTCCCAGATCGATATGTCTTTTCTCCTCCAGCTACAGACTGCAATTGGTTATCCCTCTCTCTCTAGCCCCTACACACACCTGTATCAAACAATCTCTCTGTCAAATGCTCCTATCGCTGTACTATGAAAGGTTGTTCCCCCTATGAGGATGAGTGCTGGAAATACTCTGAGACCTGTGCTGTCTGCGGATGAGCTGCGTGTCAAAAATGCAGGTGATGCAGGAAGGTGATTTATCCATGTCTGTTTTCAAAGGGCTTGTGGGACTCACTCCCTGGTACCCTCAACAGCCCAGCGGGAACAGTTCATTTCTCTTGCCCTCTACTTCCCTGAAAAGTTTCCAGAAACTAAAATAATCACAATTACAACGAGGCAGCAGGGTCTAGAGGAAGGTATTGAGGCAAACACAAGGAGTATATAGGACTGTACTCCAGATGTCTGGTACCAATTCCTAGCCCTGCTTCTGACCTGCTGTGTTACATAGGGCAAAGTCATTCCCTTTTCCCTCCCATCCTTTGCCTGTCTTTTCTACCGTAAGCTCCTTGGTGTGGAGACTGTGTCTTACTTAATATAATGGGCCTTTTCTATCAGGTTCAACTATCAAATAATTAATTAATTAGTCATTATTACAAAGCCAAAGTTCAAGCTGTCCTGAGAGCTGATCCCAACTATTCCTCTGGCTTTTTTCAGTCACTTCACCTCTCCATTCCTCAGTTTGTAATCTGTCCAATGGGGTTAATCGTTACTACTTGGAGAATAATTCATAATGAGTGGAGATGCTGAAAATATCTTCCTGTCAAAAGAGCTTTTTGAAGAAAAATTGCTTGCCATTGAAAATGATTTTAGTGTGGAAAAAATTCATTTTGGACTCAACTTTCTATTTTTTTTCTTTTGCAGGGGTGAGTTGTTCATGTTTTTGGTTTCAGTTTTATGAAAACCTGAAGATGGATAACATGTTTTTGGTTTTTTTCAGATCTATGGGGAAAAGTTTTCAATATCAGAAATCTTTTCCGCAAACTAGAAAATATTTACCATAAAGTGGCATTATTACTAGAGAAGGTTATTAAAAATCAAACACTTTTCAGTCTCCAATTTGACTCTGTGCATTCATTCACATATAGTGCCACTCACTTTCACCAGCACAACCTATTCCATCATTCATATATATTTTGTACCCTGATATTACAGCATCCTATTGATTCTCATCATTCCATCCAGTTTCTCTCTTATTACATCAATATCCTCATTTAATACCAGGCTTCTCCACACTTGTTGGCTTTCACTCAACCCTTAGCTTTAAAGGCATCATTAAGATGGTGGAGAAGATGCAGATATGAGTATCAAAGCAAAGTGCATCATTAGCACTAATGTGCCAGCTATGATAATCTGAACTTCATTAAAGGAGGCGTCTGAGCCCACCAGCTCAAACATGGCTGGCCTCTCACAGAAGAAAGGACTAATTTTATTAGACAGTCAAAATGACAGATTGAATATAAAAGTTGTCTGGCCCAGAGAAACCGTGTTTGCACTGATCCACGAGCCAGCCAAGAACACAACACAAGTCCTCCTGCTTATGAGGACCAAATAGTGCAGAGAGACACATATGGGGATGTGATGGTGATAGTATCAGAGGGGTAGCCGTGTTGGTCTGGATCTGTAAAAGCCTATGGTGTGATGATCATAGGTCATGACAGCCAGCAGGAAACATGCCTTGTCTGGAAACAAGAGGAAGAAATATATCTGCTCAGCACAGCTGGGGGAGGAGATGGTTTTCTCCTCCAAGAGGAAATCCACCAACATCTTGGGCAGACGAAAGTGTAGCAGACTTCTAGGAAGGAAAAGCTCCATAAGGAAAAAGGACTCTGGGGTGCCCATTTCCTGATCAGCCACCATGGTAGTGTTTCCCATCAATGTGAGTACATATGTCACTAAAAAAACACTATAAAGAGTAAAACCAGCAGCTCTTAGATGTCAGAAAACCCCTGGAAAATGAAGTCCAAATCTCAGTTTGGTTTGCTTCATTTGTTCCTTCAGTGTAATTCATCTGTATAGAAAACAAATGGACATTTGCTTATCAGCTAAGCAAAATTACTCAGGGCCAGATCCCCAGCTGATATAAATTGGCATTGCTGGAGCCAGTGGGCCAGATCCCCCATTGAGATATAGCAGTATAGCTCCACTAGAGTCAAGGGGGCAGGTTCCCAGCTAGTGTAAATTGATGGAGCTATACTGAAGTCAATGCAGCAGGTCCCCAGCTGGTGTAAATCAGTGTAGCTCCACAGAAGTCAATGGGTCAGATATCCAGCTGGTGTAAATTGGCACAGATATATCTAAGTCAATAAGCTAGATCCCCAGAGGGTATAAATTGTTGTAACTCCATTGACTCCAGGTTGAGCTCTGCCAGTCTCCACCAGCTGAGGAACAGTCCCCTGTAACACACTGGCTAAGTTGAATCGTGAACTTCTGTAGTGACTGGTCCACACAGATGACACAAGCCTTCTATCACTAGCAATAAGCGAACTACTCCATTAGATCATGCAGCTGTGCCTTGCCCTGTTGGGTCCTACTCCCAAGCTCATTGAACTCAATGAGAGTGGTTTCTGAAGGTCCACATTTCCAAAATTCTGAGCAAGGTGCTAGGCAGCAAAATACAATCTTTACTCTGTTTTGGGGAGTCATGTAATTATGCTCAGAAGAGGTATGGTTGATACAGAGATTGTCACCAGCACTGTACCCAAATCAGAGCTCCCCTTCATGCAACCATTCATGCACAGGCAATTTTAAAGGGCCACGTTTAGCCAGGAAGAGGTCACTATAACAGGATACATCTGTGGGAAGTTAGATGCTCTTGTCAGGCAGAAGATGGAAGGTGAAGTTTTAGTCTGGGAGTTTCAGAGACCTACGGGCCTTAGGTACCATACTTGACTTCCAGTGAGTGTCAGAAGACTTTGGATCTAAATGGATTAAGCTAATTTGAAATAAAACACTCTTATTCTGGAATAAGAGCATCCACACAGGGAGTTAATCAGGAACAGATGTTCCAGAATAACTTCCCACCTAAGCAAACCCTTATTCCTTTCAGCCCATTTTTGAAAGTCCCTGATTTAGGGCTTATTGTAATGTAAATTTTACTTATTTCTTTGAAGTTCTGAAAATTGATACTTAAAACTTGTGCCAGCTAAGGAAGTTGAATTTTATTCTGTCTCTCTGTGCCAAGGGAGAATGCGGAATGAAAGCAAGCACTGCAGGGACTAGGAGCTGAATTCTCACATGGGTGACTAGTCCCATATCTGCCCCTTTGGAATAAATGGATGTTTCCTTTCTGACCATCCTGCAAGTGAGACAGACAGAACTGGGAGTCCCTGTTAGCAAGATGGAAAGCTGAGGTGAGATTTTCAAAGCTGTCTAAGTAATTTTGATGCCCATTTTCCACTGGAATACAGTGTGTGGTTTGGACCCCTAACCCTTTCTAGAATAAAATATCAGAACATCCCAGAGCTTTCTGTGATTCTACCATAAATCTCAAGGAAGCAGCTTGTGCATGAGAAACCCTAATTTTCAGAATTAAAAAAAAGTTAAGATGCCATAGAACGAAAATCCTATTTTGCCTGCTAAATCAATTTTTATCCAAGATTGGAAAGAACTTTACAGACACTATTTAAACTTCACGACCCTTTAGGCTGTACGTTGATGGTCTCCTTCCCAAGTACTTACCCAGCTGACCCTGTTTTAGTGGTCTGTCTCATGGGGTCACTATAAATATTATTATTCCCTGGAAAGCCATAAATATTATCATCTCCACTCTATACATGGACAAGCTCAGAAACAAAGAGGTGAAATGACTTCCCACAAGGGCCGGCTCCAGGCCCCAGCGCACCAAGCGTGTGCTTGGGGTGGCATGCAGAGGGAGGTGCTCTGCTGGTTGCTGAGAGGGTGGCAGGCGGCTCCGGTGGACCTTCCGAAGGCGTGCCTGCAGAGGGTCCGCTGGTCCCGCGGTTCCATTGGAGCATCCGCAGGCATGCCTGCGGGAGGTCCACCGGAGCCGCGGGACAACGAGCAGCAGAGCGCCCCCCGCGGCATGCTGCAGTGCTTGGGGCTGCGAAATGGATAGAGCCGGCCCTACTTCCCACCCAGGTCACAGCATGACTGAGAAGATCAGCATAGATATTTAGGAGACATTTATTCCATTTGTATTCCAGTCCTGGGCTTCCAAGGCGGGTATCCTGGAGAACCTGGAAAACAAAAGAAAAGAAAAGAATTGCAGCGAACTCTCACTGAGCATCTCTTTCTTCACAGTGATCCTATGAGATATCTCACTAAGCAAGAATGATCTGGGTCAGCTCTTGAATGAAGATCCTCAGAGAACAACCCAAATGCCGAGAGAGCAATGTGGATTACACTGTGCCCTTGGATACAGTGCTAACCACAGTGCCCCAGCATATGTCTTGAGGACAATGTGTTTGGAGGGACGGGGCTGGGGCTCAACCGGGAGGACTCTCCCCCACAGTCAGTGCTGACCCCAATGTCCTTGTGAAACACAAAGAGAGCTGTGCTGCAGAGAGAGGGGGACTCAGCAGGGAGCACTGTCTCCTCTCAGTCAAGGCTGACCCCAATGCTCCAGTGCAATGTTAGGGGTTTGTCTTGCAGGGGGTTATGGGGGGTCCTGAAAATGGGGTAGGTACATACTAGGCATTGCTAAGCTATGCCTCCGTTGCCTCTACCCATGCTACTGCAACCACACTGCTATTTATATTTGCGCTAGCTCAATGTGTTCAAAGCAGAGGAATCATATCCCTTGCTCATAGCGTAGATGTATGTTAAGTAACGGTGTTCTTTTCCTGTGAGAAAGGATATATAGCTAGGGGGACCCTATCTAGATAGATCTAGATATAGATGAGAAACAAATGATGAACCTTGATTTGAATTTAAAAGGTGTTAAAGAAACAAAGGCTCTGAAAGCTTAATGTGAATTGCACATCTCAGAGAGAATAGGAGACATTCTGAACTGGGAAAACAGTAATCTTGATGCTACAGACCAGATTAAGGTCCCATTGCAGACATGAGAAGGTCTCAGAGCACTTTCCATGGCAGAGGGTGGGAGGTAGGTGTTCGTTAATCAATGTACGTGAAGTGCTTTGAGATCTTCACATGGAAGAGAGACTTTAGAGAAAGGCAAAAGTGTAATAATTTAGTATCAATGAGAAACTGTCTATGAATTTTAGTCCCAGGTTCTAGGTTCTGTAAGAATAAAAATATTGGTTGTTTCACGCAATCTGCCACAAATCCAATAGAAATTCTTCTCTTTAGTGTTGGAACCCTATACCCACCCAGCCCCATGCATCCATTGCCTGAGTCAGAGAAATGACACTAACCAGGCTGCTATCTCCTTGCTCAGGTGGAAAAGGGTTGTGGTGTCTCATCTGTGGATATGCAGAATATATCCAGGTGCGCCAAAGGAGCAAGAGAAATGGGATTTTACTCATCATTTTTTGGGAGACAGGGTCGCTCCTCACAGCTGGGATCATTGTCCCTAATTTGATTCTCCATCGTTCCCAGGTTCATGCTTCTGACTTTGCATTGCCTTCTGTTTTGTTTCACCTGGGTACCTTCATGTGGATTGGGGATGTCATCAGTGGTCTGCTCCACACTTTGACTGAAGAACCTGTATCTGCTCATTTCCTCATGCCCGGGAGCTGAGCGCCTGAGAGCAACAGCCTCTTTTGTGAGATGCAGGGTGTCCAGAGAGCATCTGGGAGGAGGCAGGTGGTCTGGAAAAGAGACAGCTGTATTGTCCCATACACAGAAACCCCATTAGGTGAGCAGAAGAGAAATGTGGGGGAAGTGAATTCCACATGTTGGCATAAACCAGATTCCATCTCATTGTCCAGCATCTCACCTCTCCCTGCCAGGAAACAACCCTGTGGCAGATAAATTCCAACATAGGTCACACTCTGTGGCAACACACTGGGGAATAATAAGAGGATGCTGGGATGCCAAAGGTTTATTGGAGGTGATGTCATTTTATGAGGTTTAATACTGGAGGGCCATGAAGGACTGTAACTATTATAGATATCCTGGCACTTTCAACCAAAATTAACTGAGCATCCCAGGTCCCGGCTTGGTGAAACCTTATTACCTTTACCCTGTGTGTGAGATTCCCTTAAGCTCCTATCTATTTTTAATGTTGCTAAGCAGCTGTTAGATGTCTCTCACATCCCACCTCAGAGGTTCATTGTGTTGATACTGAACCCAGTGTACACAGCATCTGACATGTGAATCCTTTACGGTCTACTGGAATGAGAGATAAGATGGAGATCTGTACAGGGAACACATTCCCAGACTTTCCACTTTGGGTTGAGAATCAAGAGGAGAAATTTCATTGCAAATAGGATAGTTTTGTTTTGGGAATTTCCCATGACATGAGAATGGAGGTGCAAAATGAGCGGGCCAACTGGTAAGTCTGTTACCTTCATTGTTCCAGCAGCAGTTGGAGATCAAGAAGATGATGCTGATGATGGTGAAGAAAGACACAGCCACCACAAGTTCCTGAAGCCAAAAACTCATTTGAACTGTGTAGAGAGGAGAATATCTGGTGAAGTATCAAGTACCACAGGATTTGTTTGGGACAGCTGGAGATACGAACATCTCCTCTCAACAGAATATCTGGCCTTTAATCAATATTTCTCTTGCCATCATTCTATCTAGAGTCCTTCTTTCACTCTCTGTGCATGGATGTCTCTGTAGTGGTCTCTATATCTCACAGGTTGCTATGAGGACCCTTCTGTCCTGTGGGATGGGGAAGTTTGGGGAGTATGTTACTCTTGGGTATGTGTGAGGGGCATTCAAAGTGATGGAGAATCTCACCTGTCACCTCGACATTGACAACCTCACTCCTGGGGGACAGAATCCACCACCCTCTCACATCCTCCTCATACTCACAGGCATATCCCCCAGCGCACTTTGGAGTTGTTTGTGGGATATGGAGCATAGACCAGTTGGAAAGGTGACCACCAGTGTCCACAGTGCTACACTCCCCACAGCTGTGCTCTGACTCTGCTGCCCTGGGGATTATCTCAACGCCATCCTTGTAGAAATGACACCTCCAATGGACAGCACTCCCAGGGACCACACAGAAGAGAAGCACAGCACCTCCTTCTTTCACCACTCCCAATGGGGATCAATGTTCAGTGTGACTGGGGAAGGGGATCTGAGAGGGGAGCAGGGAAGGTAAATATTAGTATGTGTCATCTGGGGGCAATGGTCGAATGAAACTTTATTTTTGTTCTTTCTCCAATTTTTCTTTCTTTACCAGAGGACCCTGACAGACTTTATTGAATGACATATTAGACCCTGGTGGATGGAGGACCAGCTACTCTGACAGAATTCTTGGAGTTAGTATCTGTTTCTTTCAGAGGGAGGGGCTACCCGAAACCCCAAGACCTAAGAAACGTTAATAATCAGAAACGTAGTCTGTATTCATAATGAATGTCTTTCACCCTTCCCTCTGGTAAATGCCCCAGGGTGAAAATCTGGCCTATTTAAGTCAAAGGGAATTTTTAATTCCATGGGGGCCAGGATTTCACCCTAGTGTCTAGTGTTGTGGAAAAGACCACCACCTATTCAATTTTGGTCAGACAGGCCGAGGCACCTTTATTGATAAACAAGAGTACAAGTATGCATACAGGGAGAGACAGAAATTCCATGCAGGAAAAACCTACTCTGCCCCTTACAATATTTACCAAGCTTATAAAGGCTAAAAACCGCAAAACATCATATGGATTACACAAGTTATTTGCTTATTTTTGGTAGTTAATATTGCTGTAACCCTTCTGCCCCTCTAGTTGGCAGCAACAAGGGCTGGGTTCAGTATCCAGGGGTTCCGTTTCAGTAACACAATGCGTAACCGGCTCGAGCCCCCACCCAGTGACCTGGGGACACTCACATACCACACCCCCCTGGGCGCCTCTAGGAGGCAATACTTCCCCTCTCGCAAGCACAGAGTCTGAGTGTAGCACAATCTTTTTTAATAAAAGAGGAATCAATGCGGCATCCCATTGGAGAAACACCACAAACAGGGTTTATAACACAAACCATAAACAAAAACCCACCTCCAAGTACGTTTGGCACTGTCCTTTTTTCCGCTTAGGTTTTAAGTCCATCACCACCCAAAGTCCAACACCCAAAAGTCTCTGGTTCAATGCCACCCCAGTTTCGAGAGTCTATCTGTAGAGGTCCCTCCCCCCAGCCTGGTAGAAAGGGGCACCTTACGTGGTCCAGGGCCAACTGCCCTGCCTCTCCGTGGGTTCTGCTTCCGCCTTCTCCACGAACTGCTCCTCCGCTTTACCAGCTGCTCCACTCTGCTCCTCCAGCCACCTC